>NC_059227.1:32576159-32876159 GCF_020615455.1 Coregonus clupeaformis | reverse complement strand
CACACACACAGGTAGTTCTCAGTTCAACATGCTCTCAATGCATTCCTGTCTGCCATGCAGCGCTTGTGCTCACATAGAATATTATGTAAAGCCCCCTTGATCGGCCCGTTACACAGTATTGCACTATAGAAGCCAACAGTACACCTTTAAAAGGCATTTTCACTGACTTTTGCAGAGATCACAATAACGGTAAACGCTGCCGATGTTGGCTCAAGTGTAAATTACCTTCAAAAATATGTTATAGTGTGTAGTTCTATAACACAACTTTTATTGAATCCCGGCCTTAATCTCTGTGCGCCCATATAATCATGTAATCACATTTGAGATGGCTTCTTACCTGGATCAGTGGGCGCAGGGATCCGATTCGCTGCCAGCTACTGAATCTGCGCCAGTCGGGCACCTCGCCGGGCTTCAGCAGAATCTGAGCTCCGCGGTAGTTGATCCCCTCATACAGCACCCACCTGTCAATCAAAGAAGTAACCAAGTGTCAATCAAAAAGTATCAATACACACTTGCAAAGCTTAGTGTCTCACATACATATCAGACATAAATTATTCCTTGAACTTTTCACTCAGTGTCAATCAAAGACAAGTGTCAATCAAAGACAAGGTCAAAACACAGTTACCAAACTAAGTGTCTCACTCACATATCAATTAGTAAGGAGTGATTGCTTTGCCTTTTCACCCACTCAACCCCCATAGAAACTAGAACACATCCACACAGTAACATGCTGTCTATGCTGTTGGGTCTGTGCTGATGTCATCGCTTTATCTGCTCCATTCCTTAGGCCTCATCCCATTTCTCTCCGTGCAAGAAGGTCCCACTCATGAGTTATAGGTCTGACCCTGCTGGGTCCCGTTGTGTTTCTGTGTGTTCCAGAGGTGAGTCCACATCTCCAGTCTGAATGTCACACACCATTGGGAACTTTCCACCTGGCTCCTCACTACCTAATAATATCCCACGATTCCAAGTCCCTTCCCTTCCCTCTTCAAATCAAATCAAATCAAGCTTTATTTATACAGCACATTTCAGACATGGAATGCAACATAATGTGCTTAAAAAAATAAGTATGAAAATAAATATTTACTACACAACAAACATAAGATGATAAAAAAACAAAAGAATAACAATACAAACTGAACGATTAAAAAGCACCCTAAGGAAAAGCAAAGCTAAAAAGGTGTGTTTTAAGATCTCTTTTAATATGTCCACAGTTTCGGATAATAACTATAATAACTAACGGCTACAGCTCCATGCCTCTTGGTCCTAGGCTTAGTTCAAAGGCCAGAGGACCTGAGGGACCTAATAATTTAAAAGCATGTCTAACATGTATTGGGGTGCAAAATCGTGGGTTGATTTAAATACCAATAGAATAATCTTAAAATTAATTATAAAACTCACAGGCAGCCAGTGCAGAGACCTTAAAACCGGTGTAATGTGTGCTCTCCGTCTGGTCTTGGTCAGTACCCGTGTGGCATCATTCTGTATGTTTTGCAGTTGACCAATTACTTTCTTGGGTAGACCAGACAGGAGAGCATTACAGTAGTCAAGCCTGCATGTAATAAAAACTTGGATGAGTCTCTCTGCATCAGCCTGAGAGAGAAACGGCCGCACCTTGGCAATGTTCCTCAGGTGGTAAAAAACGATTTTGGTCACATTCCTAATGTGTGATTCGAAATTAAGTTCAGAATCAAAAATAACACCTAGGTTTTTTACCTGCTGTTTTATCTTTATTGCCTGTGAATTAAAATGTGCGGCCAGATTCTCTCTCTGTGCTTTGGCTCCAAAAATAAGTACCTCGGTCTTGTCTTGATTTATCTGGAGGTAGTTGTTAGCCATCCAAGTATTTAAATCACTAATAGAGTCTAATAATTTATCCGTGGAGCTATAATCCTCTGGTGACACAGAAATTTAAAGTTGTGTATTGTCTGCGTAGCAGTGAAAATCAATGCTGTGCTTTCTGATAATGCTGCCAAGGGGTAACGTATATAAACTAAACAGTACCGGACCCAAAATCAAACCATGTGGAATGCCACATTTTCTCTGAGTTATGTTCACCAAGGGTGACAAAAAACTCTTGACCGGTTAAATAGCTCCTAAACCAATTTAGAACTGGACCGGAGAGGTCAACCCACCTCTCCAGTTTGTCCAGAAGGTCATCATGGTCAACAGTGTCGAATGCAGCACATAAATCCAAGAGTACAAGGACAGAAAGCTGTTTGGCATCTGTGTTGGCTCTAAGATCATTTACCACTTTAACTAAGGCTGTCTCTGTGCTGTGGTGGGCACGGAATAAAGATTGGAATTTTTCTAAAATACAGTTGGCACATAAAAATTAATTTAGCTGTTTGAAAACCAATTTCTCCAGAATTTTGCTTAAGAATGGAAGGTTAGAGATTGGCCGAAAATTGCTAAGAACTGAAGAATCTAGATTACTTTTCTTCAGAAGGGGTTTCACCATAGCAGTTTTTAGTGCAGTGGGGAAAGTGCCTGTGAACAGGGAGTGATTAACAATAGCTTGCACTTCTTCAGATATGCAATTAAAAACACTTTTGAAGAAGGTGGTGGGGATAGGATCGAGAAGGCAGGTAGAAGGCTTAAGTTGTGATATCACTTTCCTGAGCATGTCTGTGTCAACCAGGGAAAATACATCCATAGTGCCTTTGCGTGGTAGGCTAGGGCACATATCATCAAACTTCTCATCAGGTCTTGCTTGACTGATACCCTGCCTAATGTTGGTTATCTTATCTCTGAAACATGCTGCAAACTCATCACATTTAGATGTGGAGGAAAGTTCACATAGGTTTGCGGGGGTAGGATTTATCAGGCCATTCGAGCACTCTCGAATTATTCAGATTATTAGTGATCAAGTTCGAAAAATTTGCCGTCTGGCATTTCTAATCGCCTTGTTATACAGTGCATTCGGAAAGTATTCAGACCCCTTGACTTTTTCCACATTTTGTTACATTTCAGCCTTATTCTGAAATGTATTAAACTATATTTTTTCCTCATCAATCTACACACAGTACCCCATAATGACAGAGCAAAAACTGGTTTGTAGAAATGTTTGCAAATGTATTAAAAATAATAATGTAAATATCACATTTACATACAGCACCAGTCAAAAGTTTGGACACACCTACTCATTCCAGGGTTTTTCTTAATTTTTACTATGCTCTACATTGTAGAATAATAGTGAAGACATCAAAACAATGAAATAACACATATGGAATCATGTAGTAACCAGAAAATCAAATAGCCACCCGTTGCCTTGATGACAGCTTTGCAAACTCTATTTCTATTTAATTGATTTGTTTCCTCACTCATCCAAGGGGCTTTCTCCGTTTGGATGTGGCCTTTTCAGCTTTACTGGAGCTATGGCATCAACGGTTGCCCTTAATTTGCTATTAAAGTTATCAACTAAATCATCACAAGAGGAAGGCAGAATAGGTGACAGAGTATTGTTCATACACTCAATAAAATCTGTAGTAACTTCAGAGGTAAGATAGCGTTTCTTAATAATGCGTTCAGTATTACCTTGTGCTATGGGCAAAAAGGTCGTAAAAAAATACACAGTCCCCCATTGCCTGACTGCGCATTCTACACTAGACTAAACTCCTACTTCCTGCTGACCGTGTGTTCTACACTAGACTAAACTCCTACTTCCTGCTGACTGTGTGTTCTAGACTAGACTAAAGTCCTACTTCCTGCTGACCGTATGTTCTACACTAGACTAAACTCCTACTTCCTGCTGACCGTGTGTTCTACACTAGACTAAACTCCTACTTCCTGCTGACTGTGCATTCTACACTAGACTAAACTCCTACTTCCTGCTGACTGTGCATTCTACACCAGACTAAACTCCTACTTCCTGTTGACCGTATATTCTATACTAGACTCAACTTTTACTTCCTGCTGACCGTGTGTTCTACACTAGACTAAACTCCTACTTCCTGCTGACTGTGCATTCTACACCAGACTAAACTCCTACTTCCTGTTGACCGTATATTCTACACTAGACTCAACTTTTACTTCCTGCTGACCGTGTGTTCTACACTAGACTAAACTCCTACTTCCTGCTGACCGTGCGTTCTACACTAGACTAAACTCCTATTTCCTGCTGACCGTGTGTTCTACACTAGACTCAACTTTTACTTCCTGCTGATCGTGTGTTCTACACTAGACTAAACTTCTACTTCCTGCTGACCGTGTGTTCTACACTAGACTAAACTTCTACTTCCTGCTGACCGTGCGTTCTACACTAGACTAAACTCCTACTTCCTGCTGACCGTGTGTTCTACACTAGACTAAACTTCTACTTCCTGCTGACCGTGTGTTCTACACTAGACTAAACTCCTACTTCCTGCTGACCGTGCGTTCTACACTAGACTAACTCCTACTCCCTGCTGACTGTGCACCATTTCCATAACTGTGAACTGTGTAATAATAGCTCCAACTGTAATCTACTACTACCCACCCAGAAGACTTGTGTGAAGTGTGCTGTGCTCTGTGTTTACAAAAGGTTGATGAACTGGTCTGGGGATTTTCATGGAAAGCGGCAGTGAAGTAGTACGATGACTCACGAGAATCCTTTTGGCATTGTTAAATACAGTGATTAATTTGCTCACAGTGTGTGAACTACTTGTATTAAGCGTCGACACGTGGTCTCTTGGCGTTGAGCTAAAGAAAGACTACACATGTCTGTCAGTGGATAAAGGAGTACACATGGCTGTGTCACACGTCAGTGCCATTTCTAACAGCTCCAAAGAAAACTGATCTTTCCAGCTTGGTGTGTTCCTTTATATAGTATGTACTGTAAGGAAATAAACGTAAGAGCTAGCTTCCTGGGGAACCCTGAGTATGATTCTCTTAGACAAATGCACTCACCACCGACACACCCACACAAAGAACACGGAGCTCTGTCTGTGGTTAGGAAGGGCCCCATAACCTTGGCCACAGGCCATTGTGCACAACTTGGGGAGGTGTGTCTGGTGCGCGAGACTAGGAGGCTCATGCATACAAATATATGACCTCAGACAGACAGACAGGTAGGCAGACGACAGACAGAGACATAAGGACAGACAGGCTGTGCTGTATGTACTCACATGCCTCCCTCCACCAGGACAGACTGGACCAGGCTGCAGCCTTTGGCAAGCTGGAGGTTGACCGAGCCGGCGGTCAGAACCACCCTCTTCCCCCGTAGACCTGTCCTCTCAAACAGGGTGACAGAGGGCAGCGAGAACTCCTATGAGGAGGAAGAGAGAGAAAGAGAGAGAGAGAGAGAGAGAGAGAGAGAGAGAATGGGAGGGGGATGGAGAGGGAGAGAGAGAGAGAGGGAGGGAGGGGGATGGAGAGAGAGAGATGGAGAGAGTTGGAGGTTATTTATACCCCTGACAATGGTATGAGAACACCCACTCAAACGTTTTATTGTTTGAATGACTAAACATTTTCATACATTTAAATTTTGTTTTTGACCTTTAACCTTCAAGCTACTTAAACATGTCCTGAGCCAAGCAGCAGATACACCACATATACAAAAGTATGTGGACACCCCTTCAAATTAGTGGATAAAAGTATGTGGACACCCCTTCAAATGAGTCGATAAAAGTATGCGGACACCCCTTCAAATTAGTGGATAAAAGTATGTGGACACCCCTTCAAATGAGTGGATTCAGCTATTTCAGCCACACCCGTTGCTGACATGTATATAAAATCGAGCACACGGCCATGCAATCTCCATAGACAAACATTGGCAGTAGAATTACCTTACTGAAGAGCTCAGTGACTTTCAACGTGGCACTGTCATAGGATGCCACCTTTCCAAAAAGTCAGTTCGTCAAATTTCTGCCCTGCTAGAAGCTGCCCAGGTCGACTGTAAGTGCTGTTATTGTGAAGCGGAAACGTCTAGGAGCAACAACGGCTCAGCCGCGAAGTGGTAGGCCACACAAGCTCGCAGAACGAGACCGCCGAGTGCTGAAGCGCGTAGCGCGTACAAATCGTCTGTCCTCGGTTGCAACACTCACTACCGAGTTCCAAACTGCCTCTGGAAGCAACGTCAGCACAAGAACTGTGCGTTGGAAACTTCATGAAATGGGTTTCCATGGCCGAGCAGCCACACACAAGCCTAGGATCACCATGCGCAATGCCAAGAGTCGGCTGGAGTGGTGTAAAGCTCGCCGCCATTGGACTCTGGAGCAGTGGAAACGCGTTCTCTGGAGTGATGAATCATGCTTCACCATCTGGCAGTCCGACGGACGAATCTGGGTTTGGCGGATGCCAGGAGAACGCTACTTGCCCCAATGCATAGTGCCAACTGTAAAGTCTGGTGGAGGAGGAATAATGGTCTGGGGCTGTTTTTCATGGTTTGGGCTAGGCCCCTTAGTTCCAGTGAAGGGAAATCTTAACGCTACAGCATACAATGACATTCTAGACGATTCTGTGCTTCCAACTTTGTGGCAACAGTTTGGGGAAGGTCCTTCCCTGTTTCATTGCCCCCATGCACAAAGTGAGGTCCATACAGAAATGTGTCGAGATCGGTGTGGAAGAACTTGACTGGCCTGCATAGAGCCCTGACCTCAACCCCATCGAACACCTTTGGGATTAATTGGAATGCCGACTGCGAGCCAGGCCTAATCGCCCAACATCAGTGCCCGACCTCACTAATGCTCTTGTGGCTGAATGGAAGCAAGTCCCCGCAGCAATGTTCCAACATCTAGTGGAAAGCCTTCCCAGAAGAGTGGAGGCTGTTATAGCAGCAAAGAGGTGACCAACTCCATATTAATGCCCATGATTTTGGAATGATATGTTCGGCGAGCAGGTGTCCACATACTTTTGGTCATGTAGTGTATCATTTTACATTTTAGTCATTTAGCAGACGCTCTTATCCAGAGCGACTTACAGTTAGTGAATACATCTTTTTTTTATACTGGCCCCCCGTGGGAATCAAACCCACAACCCTGGCATTGCAAACGCCATGCTCTATCAACTGAGCTACATCCCTGCCGGCCATTCCCTCCCCTACCCTGGACGACGCTGGGCCAATTGTGCGCCGCCCATGAGTCTCCCGGTCGCGGCCGGCTGCGACAGAGCCTGGATTCGAACCAGGATCTCTAGTGGCACAGTTAACACTGCGATGCAGTGCCTTAGACCACTGCGCCACTCAGGAGACAAGTGTATATAGATTGCCACTATTCCTATTGTAACCCTTCACACCAAACAATTATTTTATTGGATGAAGTCACGTGATTATGTGGATCCAATGTATTGGATGAAAAACTGGAAAAATATATTTTTCTTTGTGCCATTGAAGGTTGACATAGACCAGGGATGGGCATCTCTTAGTGGCCCCCCTCTTGACAGCAGAGAGAAATTGTTTTAAAGTTAATTTCTTGCAATTCTACACATTTTGCCATGGGGTGTAGAGCAAATGTTGCTGTTTTAAAGCTAGTTTGCTGCAATTCTACACATTTTGCCATAGGGTGGACAGAAATGTTTGCAGTTTTTAATATGATATCTGAGTGAGACAGACTAACAAAATCAATGGGGCCCCCGCGGACAGTAATTCGACCACGATAACAAGTTTAGATAGCTGGCCTCTAAACTAATTTAGCATTCAATGTTAGCGGACATGGGCTAATTGACTGACTATCAGTGACTGACATAACAAGCGTAAAACTGCTGGTGCACAACCACATTTCAAAATTGCACTTTGTGTAGTCTACTATTCTAACTCGCAACATCAGAAAACGTTAACTTTTCATCTTCCAATGCATTCACCTCCAGCAGAGAGATGTGAGTTGCAGGAACAGTGTGGGAATGTTTGGGACCCCGACTGAGTCAGGGATGGGCCGCCAGTTGACATATTTGGCATCTCAAATAGTACCCTATTCCCTGTATAGTGCACTACTATATACCCTATGGCCCTGGTCAAAAGGAGTGCACTATGTAGGGAATAGGGTGCCATTTACAACACAGACAGAGTACTCACAAAGCCAGTGGTCTGCAGGGACAGGACAGAGGAGTTGGGCTCCACACACCCCATCGCCCTCAGATCAGGGTAGTCCTCCTCCTCCAACACATACATCCTCTCAGTGAAGCCCTGGCCCTCGAACGCCAGCCAGCTGGAACACACACAGACACACACACACAGACACACACACACAGACACACACACACACACACACACACACACACACACACACACACACAACACACAGACACACAGACACACAGACACACACACACACACACAGACATAGAGAAAAATGAGAATTTTTCTCCATCATCATAATGTTCCAACTGCAAATGTATGAAAATACAAGCATCATCTATAACTGTAGATATGACTGTGGCCACCAGTAACTTCATGTGGCAAAGTATGTAGCTAATGGTACGAGAAAGATACTGTACATGTTACAATCTGCATCTACAGATCAGCGAAGAACGTTGGAGGAATAACATAAGTGCTGCACTCACCTGCCAGCCAGCACCCTGCAGGAACCCAGGGAGAAGCCGTGTGGCAGGGCAGAAACACTGTCCTCTAGAACGTGGACAGAACCCTGGAACTCCGGCTCCGAGAACAACTGCATCTGAGACACACAACCGATACACTGTCAGATTCTGTCAAATATGTGGCTTTCATGGAGTGGTTTCCAAAAGCTATGACAAAGACATGTAGGTTGGACCTGTTGCTTTTGGTTGACATACCTTAAACTTGGAGGATTTTCCCAGATTATCCTAGAAGAGACCACAAACGAGGGCATTACTGAGAGAACTGAGGAAATGATTTCACAATTCTTGGATCAGTCTATTGGTCATAGATTACTTTGTAATTATCATTGGATGCGTCCCAATTGACACCCTATTCCCTACATAGTGCACTATCACCTTGCCCCCCTTTCAAACGGATGTAACTGATTACAGAATATTTCAATCATATTTCAATTATTTAATATTTTATAATGTTAATAATTTATCCTTGCAATATTAATACATTGTATTATATGAATACTTTATCTTTATAATATTAGTAATTTAATATTTTGTTGATCTTACCAGAATGACGGGCATGACGGATGTGATCTTGGAGCTGAGGGCCCCCCAGTCCTCTGGGCTTCCGTAGAGGCCTTTCTCCAACACATACGCCTTTCCAGAGAACCCTGCCTCCTCGAATGCCACCCACCTAGGAGGGACACACAAAGGCCGTATTCATTAGTGTTTCTTATTGCTCAAGTTCAGGTAGTGCCTCGATGTTTCAGTACGAGGGCCAGCATTTTGCGTGAACAGTTGGCAGTGAGCAAATAACATTTCAAACAGAAGTGCCAAAGACTGTAACTCGTGGTTGCATCACATGCATCCACAAATCACACAATTGACTAAACTCAGGTTAAGGTTTAAAAAATTCTGGTAACTTTCCAGAATTCCCAGGTTTTCCAGAAATCCCGGCTGGAGGTTTCTCAGAATCAGGATGGAATAAGCAGGAAATGTGTAATCCTCCGGGGGAATTTAGGGAAAGTTACTGTAATTTGGCAACCCTAAACGCATATCATTAGAGAAAGGCAAATTAAACTGAGCTGCACATTATAATGAATTTTACGGTATTTTTTGTGCTCTTCTGATGGATGACACCGAAGACAAAATCTATAACAACTGTGTCACGGATTCAGCCGAGGCTGCTCCTCCTCCTTGCTCGGGCAGGCTTCGGCGTCCATTCCATCCCCCAGCACCTCTGACCCTACTCCTATGGAGCTCGGAGGTGCTGCACTTAGGGAGACCGGAAGGAGGGCCATCTCCTGCACCAACTGTGGCCGCGGAGGACACACTGCTGGTCGGTGCTGGGGAGGGTCTTTACGGAGTCGAGGCGGTAGGCAGAGCACTGGTGGACCGTCTCAGGTGAGTAGGCACCCGACTCACCCAGAGCTCCCTGTTGCGGATATGTGTATTGATATTGTATTTCCAGAGTTTTCCCCTCATTCCCAGCATAAGGCGCTCGTAGATTCAGGCGCAGCTGGGAACTTTATTGATCGTCAGTTTTCCTGTAGTTTAGGGATTCCTTTTGTTCCTGTTGATGTGCCCTTCCCTGTACATACCTTAGATAGTCGCCCTTTAGGGTCAGGCCTGATTAGGGAGGTCACACCTCCACTCTGGATGAAAACGCAGGGGGGTCATGAGGAGAAAATTTGTCTCTATCTGATTGATTCTCCTGCGTTTCCAGTGGTGTTGGAGCTTCCCTGGTTAACTTCTCATGACCCCACTATTTCATGGCAACAGAGGGCTCTCAAGGGATGGTCAAGTCAGTGCTCGGGGAGGTGTGTAGGTGTTTCCATAGGGGCAACTACGGTGGAAAGTCCAAACCAGGTCTTCACCATGCACATTCCCCCCGAATATGCCGATCTGTCTCTCGACTCAATTACCACCCCATCTACAGGGGGATTGTGCGATAAATCTCCAGGTAGGCGCTGCACTTCCTCGGAGTCACGTGTATCCCCTGTCACAGGAAGAGACGGCGGCTATGGAGACATATGTCTCCGAATCTCTGTGGCAGGGATACATTCGGCTATCCACTTCACCTGTCTCCTCAAGTTTCTTTTTTGTGAAGAATAAGGATGGAGGTTTACGCCCGTGCATTGACTACCGTGGTCTAAATCAGATCACTATCAAGTATAGTTATCCATTAACGCTCATTGCTAGTATGACGGAGTCATTGCACGGGGCGCGCTTCTTCACAAAATTGGATCTCAGGAGCGTGTATAACCTGGTGCGTATCCGGGAGGGGGATGAGTGGAAGACAGCATTCAGTACCACCTCTGGGCACTATGAGTACCTCGTCATGCCATACGGGTTGATGAATGCTCCATCAGTCTTCCAATCCTTTGTTGATGAGATTTTCAGGGACCTGCACGGACAGGGTGTAGTGGTGTATATTGATCACATTCTCATATACTCCGCTACACGGGCCGAGCATGTGTCCCTGGTTCGTCAAGTGCTTGGTCGACTGTTGGAGCATGACCTGTATGTGAAGGTGGAGAAATGTCTGTTCTTCCAAGAGTCCATCTCCTTCCTAGGGCACCGCCTGTCCGCGTCAGGGGTGGAGATGGAGATTGACCGCATTTCGGCCGTGCGTAATTGGCCGACTCCATCCACGGTGAAGGAGGTGCAGCGATTTTGGGGTTTTGCCAATTACTACCAGAGGTTTATCCGGGGCTTTGGTCAGGTAGCGGCTCCCATTACCTCCTTGCTGAAGGGGGGACCGTTGCGACTGCAGTGGTCAGCTGAGGCGGACAGGGCTTTTGGTCATCTGGAGGACCTGTTTACCTAGGCTCCAGTGCTGGCTCATCCGGATCCCTCCTTAGCATTCCAGGTTGAGGTGGATGCGTCCGAGGCTGGGATAGGAGCTGTACTGTCTCAGCACTCGGGTACGCCACCAAAGCTCCGCCCCTGTGCTTTCTTTTCTAAGAAGCTCAGTCCGGCGGAGCGCTACTATGATGTGGGGGACCGGGAGCTGTTAGTGGTGTGGTTAAGGCCCTGAAAGTGTGGAGGCATTGGCTTGAGGGGGCTAAACACCCTTTTCTCATTTTGACTGACCATCGCAATCTGGAGTACATCCGGGCGGCGAAGAGATTGAACCCTCGCCAGGCACGGTGGGCCATGCTCTTTACTAGTTTTGTGTTTACTCTTACTTACAGACCAGGTTCCCAGAACGCTAAGGCATCCCGACTGTATGAGGAGAGGTCCATTGAGCCCACTCCCATACTTCCGGCGTCGTGTCTGGTAGCACCGGTGGTGTGGGAGGTTGACGCGGACATCGAGCGGGCGTTACGTACCGAGCCCACTCCCCCCCAGTGTCCAGAGGGTTGTGTGTACGTGCCGCTCGAGGTTCGCGATCGATTGATCTATTGGGCTCACACGTCACCCTCCTCTGGTCATCCTGGCATCGGTCGGACAGTGCACTGTCTTAGTGGGAAGTACTGGTGGCCCACTTTAGCTAAGGACGTGAGGGTTTATGTTTCCTCCTGCTCGGTGTGCGCTCAGTGTAAGGCACCTAGACACCTGCCCAGGGGGAAGTTACAATCCCTCCCCGTTCCACAACGGCCGTGGTCCCATCTTTCGGTGGATTTTGTTATGGACCTTCCCCCCACACAAGGGAACACCACGATTCTGATCGTTGTGGATCGGTTTTCTAAGTCCTGCCGTCTCATTCCAATTCCACGTCTCCCTACGGCCCTACAAACTGCTGAGGCCCTATTTACACACGTCTTCCGGCACTACGGGGTGCCTGAGGATATTGTATCGGATCTGGGTCCCCAGTTCACCTCAAGGGTCTGGAGGGCGTTCATGGAACGTCTGGGGGTCTCGATCAGCCTGACCTTAGGTTTTCACCCCGAGAGTAATGGGCAGGTGGAGAGAGTTAACCAGGATGTGGGTAGGTTTCTGCAGTCCTATTGCCAGGACCGGCCGGGGGAGTGGTCGGGTTTTATCCCCTGGGCAGAGATGGCCCAAAACTGTCACCGGAGTACTAGCTGCTACCGATCTATGTTTCTGTGTTCTACTTGTCTTGTCTTTATTGTTCACACCTGGTTCCCAGTTCGATTACTTCCCTATTTAACCCTCTGGCTCCCACTGTATGTTGTGCGTGTTTGTTCATGTTTGGTTGTCGTCTGGTGAGCGGGTTTGTTCCTCCCTGCGTGGAGGTTATGTTATTTACGTTACCTACGAGTAAAGTACGTTTTCGATTAGCTCTGTGTCCTGTGCCTGACTTCGTCCTACCGCATCACACTGACATCCTGACAAACTGAATAGACATAATCAAAGTAATTAAAACCAAGGTTAATATTAAATGTTAACATTGACATTTCAGATCAAACATGTAGATAATAATAGATAGTGGTTAATTAGCTCTTACGCTCCTACTCACACTATGAATTAATATTGTCTTTGATTAGAGTGTATCTGATGGCTGTGCCTGTGCCTGTGCCTGTGTGTGTGTATTATATAGCATAGAAAAGACCACATCAGAAGCTGACGAGAGAGAGAGAGAGGGGAGAGAGAGAGACAGAGAGAGCGAGATAGAGAGGTAGGGGAGAGAGAGAGTGAGAGAGAGAGAGCGATAGGGGGAGAGAGGTAGGGGAGAGAGAGAGAGGTAGGGGGGAGAGAGAGAGTGATAGGAGAGAGAGAGAGAGATAGGGAGAAAGAGAGGGAAAGGGAGAGAGCAAGATAAGGGAGAGATTGAGAGAGTGCTGGGTTGAGTTAACAGGTTGAATAACAGAGTTTAGTCAGAGCTTTGCATGAGTGAGCAGCACGACAGGGGAGAGGCACGACAAGGGAGAGGCACGACAAGGGAGAAGCACAACAGGGGAGAGGCACGACAGGGGAGAGGCACGACAAGGGAGAAGCACAACAGGGGAGATGCACGACAGGAGAGAGGCAAGACAGGGGAGAAGCACAACAGGGGAGAGGCACGACAGGGGAGAGGCACGACAAGGGAGAAGCACAACAGGGGAGAGGCACGACAAGGGAGCAGCACGACGGGAGAGGCACGACAGGGGAGAGGCACGACAAGGGAGAAGCACAACAGGGGAGAGGCACGACAAGGGAGAAGCACAACAGGGGAGAGGCACTACAAGGGAGAAGCACAACAGGGGAGAGGCACGACAGGGGAGAGGCACGACAAGGGAGAAGCACGACGGGAGAGGCACGACAGGGGAGAAGGACAACAGGGGAGAGGCACGACAGGGGAGAGGCACGACAAGGGAGAGGCACAACAGGGGAGAAGCACGACGGGAGAGGCACGACAGGGGAGAGGCACGACAAGGGAGAAGCACAATAGGGGAGAGGCACGACAGGGGAGAGGCACGACAAGGGAGAAGCACAACAGGGGAGAGGCACGACAGGGGAGAGGCACGACAGGGGAGAGGCACGACAAGGGAGAAGCACAACAGGGGAGAGGCACGACAAGGGAGAAGCACAACAGGGGAGAGGCACGACAAGGGAGCAGCACGACAAGGGAGAAGCACAACAGGGGAGAGGCACGACAAGGGAGAAGCACAACAGGGGAGAGGCACGATAGGGGAGAGGCACGACAGGGGAGAGGCACGACAAGGGAGAAGCACGACGGGAGAGGCACGACAGGGGAGAGGCACGACAGGGGAGAAGCACAACAGGGGAGAGGCACGACAGGGGAGAGGCACGACAAGGGAGAAGCACAACAGGGGAGAGGCACGACAAGGGAGAAGCACGACGGGAGAGGCACGACAGGGGAGAGGCACGACAAGGGAGAAGCACAACAGGGGAGAGGCACGACAGGGGAGAGGCACGACAAGGGAGAAGCACGACAGGGGAGAGGCACGACAAGGGAGAAGCACAACAGGGGAGAGGCACGACAGGGGAGAGGCACGACAAGGGAGAAGCACGACGGGAGAGGCACGACAGGGGAGAGACACGACAGGGGAGAAGCACAACAGGGGAGAGGCACGACAGGGGAGAGGCACGACAAGGGAGAAGCACAACAGGGGAGAGGCACGATAGGGGAGAGGCACGACAGGGGAGAGGCACGACAAGGGAGAAGCACGACGGGAGAGGCACGACATGGGAGAGGCACGACAGGGGAGAAGCACAACAGGGGAGAGGCACGACAGGGGAGAGGCACGACAAGGGAGAAGCACAACAGGGGAGAGGCACGACAAGGGAGCAGCACGACGGGAGAGGCACGACAGGGGAGAGGCACGACAGGGGAGAGGCACGACAGGGGAGAGGCACGACAAGGGAGAAGCACGACAGGGCAGAGGCACGACAAGGGAGAAGAACAACAGGGGAGAGGCACGACAGGGGAGAGGCACGACAAGGGAGAAGCACGACGGGAGAGGCACGACAGGGGAGAGGCACGACAGGGGAGAGGCACGACAGGGGAGAAGCACGACAGGGGAGAGGCACGACAGGGGAGAGGCACGACAGGGGAGAGGCACGACAGGGGAGAGGCACGACAGGGGAGAGGCACGACGGGAGAGGCACGACAGGGGAGAGGCACGACAAGGGAGAAGCACAACAGGGGAGAGGCACGACAGGGGAGAGGCACGACAAGGGAGAAGCACAACAGGGGAGAGGCACGACAGGGGAGAGGCACGACAGGGGAGAGGCACGACAAGGGAGAAGCACGACAGGGGAGAGGCACGACAAGGGAGAAGCACGACAAGGGAGAAGCACAACAGGGGAGAGGCACGACAAGGGAGCAGCACAACAGGGGAGAGGCACGATAGGGTAGAGGCACGACAGGGGAGAGGCACGACAAGGGAGAGGCACGACAGGGGAGAGGCACGACAAGGGAGAAGCACAACAGGGGAGAGGCACGACAAGGGAGCAGCACGACAGGGGAGAAGCACAACTGGGGAGAAGCACAACAGGGGAGAAGCACGACAGGGGAGAAGCACGACAGGGGAGAAGCACGACAGGGGAGAAACACGACAAGGGAGAGGCACGATAGGGGAGAGGCACGACAGGGGAGCGGCACGACAGGGGAGAAGCACGACAGGGGAGAGGCACGACAGGGGAGAGGCACGACAGGGGAGAGGCACGACAGGGGAGAGGCACGACAGGGGAGAGGCAGCGTAGTACACTATAATAAGGGTTCACAACACAGTAACAGAACCAGAGATGTGCCTCCAAAAGCAAGTGAAAGTGTTCTGCTGCACATAGTGTACTCCACCCTGTTCCCAACTGACAGAGAGACACAGGAAATGAGGCGTGGACTGAACTGAACGTCTCAGAGGAATTTTAGTCCCGTCTGAACGTGCCAACCGGGGAGAGGCAGCCAGCCTACAGTCAGCCCTACAACTACACACCTGGGTCATGTTCATTAGGTTCCAAAAAAACGAAGTGAAACATGTAGGAACAACTTGATCTTGAAATGCTTGTTTTTGTATTCCGTTTTTAAATGTTTTGGTATGGTGTGCCCTAATGAACACGACCCTTATCTGGAGAGAAGGAACTTAAGATAACATACTGTACATGAATGAACACGCCTTAGACCTAGCTCTGCAGGTAACAGGCAGATATTTCAGCCACAAAGTGAGAAACAATTAGCTAACACACACATTAGTAACAGCGATTAAGTCTAGAGGGCTGCACATGCTGTAGGATAGTATGTGTCAAGGTCAAGGCTCACTTATAACTTAAATATCTGAGACTCCGTGATATGACGTTGCCACGGGCAGCACAATAGATCTTGCAGATGAGTGCGATGCCAGAAGACGCACTCACAGAGGAGCGCAGGGTATCTGCGCATGTGCACACTTCAATAGCTACAACATGCGGGACTTTAAACAGCAGAGCATTTTAAATGCGCGCTTCAACGCTCTTAGTTGTTGCGGCAATCGGCCCAATATTGCTGTTTACTTCGTGCTCCTCTAAAGGTAGACTCAGCGAGACGACGTTGAATGCACGTCTACACATAGTGGGTTCATTTCTGCAACAACTTCTCCGCTGTTTTGGCCCTGTAGCTACCACGTTGTAGCAGCGTGAAGCACACGCGTGCACATGTGCATATCAGTGGAGGCTGGTGGGAGAAGCTATTGGAGGACAGGCTCATTGTAATGGCTGGACTGAAATTAATGGAACGGAGTCAAACGTGGTTTCCATGTTTGATGTTTTTTATACCGTTACATTAATTCCATTCCAGCCATTACAATGAGCCTGTCCTCCTATAGCTCCTCCCACCAGCCTCCGCTGGTGCAGATCCTCTGTGTGACTGTGTGAGAGCAAAGTCTTGCATCACGCTCATCTCAATATCCGTGGTGCTGTTCTTTGCAACGTCATCTCGCTGAGTCTACCTTTAACTATACAGGTTCAAATATGCTTTTAGAAGTTGCATTGTAACTTTGCTTCTGTTTATTAGAACACTACATTTCCAGCTTTGTAGTTTTAATTTTGAATTATGTAGTCAGCCAGGCCACAGGACACTGTGATAGTAATGAAACTTAGAAGACACTTGACCTCAGCTACTACAGATCACTGGAAATCAGGACAGTAAATGAGTAGGTAACAGTATGTAAATGTCTCATTACATTCACACAGAATAGCAGAGCACAGCCCTGACTTTCTATAATCAACTAACTGGTCATTTTCTTATAAGACACACAAGACTGGGCAAGAGAGATTTAAAGCCACAATATGTAACATTTCCTGTTGTTCAATGTTCATTTCAATTAATTATCCATGGTTCCATAGGTCTGTATGAATTTGAAAGTGGTTACATTCCCCCAGCCCCATCCCTAAGCCTACCAAACAAAGTGGCAGGGTCAGGCTGTTGAAATGGCAGATTGTAGCTTTAACAGTGCACATCAGAGGTGGAAACAGAGAAAGAGAGATCTCAGACTTACAATCCGCCCATAACGTCGACCGACTGCGTTTTCAGCCCGTAGCCGGTGTCCTCTATATTGATGATAGGTTCTAAGATGTCGATGTTCGTGCCCAGCTCGCCAAATTCTCTCTCACTGAACATCTTGAGGTGTGGTGACATGAAATCCTGTCATGGGGAAAGGAAACAAAGAATATCCTTGGTCGTGCCCATAGAAGTAGAACTACTAGAATGTACAAAACCCCTCAGCCCACAGCAATTTGAGTGGTACAATCATGAGTACACTCAATATGACCGCTGGTCCATCAATCATAGAACATTGACTTGAATGGGAATGTCTGTTTTAGTACTGTATAACTAATTGTATGGTCATGGCATACCATAAGAAACAATATACTTAACCCTAATTGCTCCTGTAAGTCGCTCTGGATAAGAGCGTCTGCTAAATGTAATAAATAAATAAATAAAAATAAATATCCTATCATGACTTACCTTTACACCATCGGTTACCATACCAAACAACATCAAACATCAGAGGTGCCCAACCCTCCTCATTGGCGAGAGCTACCCTGCATGCTTTTGTTCCAACCCTAATCTAGCACACCTGATTCTATTGATTACCTGAATCAGGTGTGTTTGTATAGGGCTACAATACACTCTTAGAAGAAAAAGGTGCCATCTAGAACCTAAAATTGTCTTTGGCTGTGCCCATAGGAGAACCCTTTGAAGAACCCTTTTTGGTTCCAGGTATAACCCTTTTGGTTCCTGGTAGAACCCTTTTGGGTTCCATGAAGAACCCTTTCCACAGAGGGTTCTACATGGAACCCAAAAGGGTTCTACCTAGAACCAAAATGGGTTCTCCTACGGGGACAGCCGAAGAACCCTTTTGGAAAGAGTGTAGAGCACAGACCTCTCCAAGAGGAGGGTTGATTCTCATTTATAGCAGGGGTTCATCCATACTGTAATTCATCATTTCATACCAAATCGTACACCATTCAGTTCTAGGTCATAGCATGATACCTACAGCCAGTACAGGTCGTATAGACAGTAGCTGATCAGTCATTCCTCCCCAGTCCCTCCAGTCCAGGTACTCTCCTTCCTCCAGGACATGCTGGTGACCTTCGAACCCTAGTTGGTCATACCCCACCCAGCTGGGACAGCAAATAAAAGGGAATTAGACATTGGCTACATTGTACACACTGTACAGTCTATTACTTAATATGTATGTTGCATGTTACTATAACACAGTGATCCTAAACTCATGCTTCTGGAGAGCTGCAGTACTGCAGGTTTTTGTTCCAGCCCAGCAGTGAGACAACTGATTCACATTATCAAGGTGTTGAAGATCAGATGATAAGTTGAATCAGGTGTGATGGTTCAAACCTGGGACAATAGTCTCCAGTACTGTGGCTCTCCAGGAGCAGGATTGCGGATCACTGACAGTAACATTTTGTAACGCTGTCTATCACAACACGACACCTTGATTGTGTATTGTGTTTCTTAATAACCAGTGATAAAGTATTCTCTCCCACATAAATACATATGAACGTGTTGAGAGCTATATGAACTTACAGTCCTCTGAGGATCTTCACAGAGCCCACTGACTTCAGTCTGTTTGAATCCAGGTTTGATGCCTCTCCATCTCCTTCTGCTCCAGCTCCAAAACAGAACACGTCCCCATCCATCTCCAGACAGGACCCCTCAAAGCCAGGCCGCTCATACACCACAGCCTGAGGAGACCAAGGTCAAAGGTAGGAGGGAGCAGTTCAGAGGGTGTTTGACCCCTGATTGACCCCAAGACCCGACAGTAATGATTTGTGATTGGTTGTTGTTTTTCAGTGTGTTTCCATAGTCAGACTTACGATACGTTAGCCGACAACATGCTAAAATAGTACGTGAATTTATAAACCAGACAGGTTTATATAGCATTTGTTTTCTTTTAAATGCTTTAAACATTTGATTAAGCCTGTCTGGGGTGCCAGAAGGGTTTGCCCTTTTGGGACTATTCTATTGGCTCCATTGTGCCAGGCAAACTCAATCAAGCGCAGCTAAAGTATTTGAAAGAAACAAATACTATTTGAACCCAGGACAACTTGAGGGCGACAGTGAAGCAGAAAGTAATGGCAAAGTAATGGCGTACCTTGACTTCATTAGGATTCTCCACCTTGAAGGCACCCTGCAACAAACAGAGAGAGAATCAATCACAACAGCACTATCTTCCACTAATTAAAAAAGCACACAGTGTCGAGGTGGGAGTCAGCAGTATGCAAATTCGGCCAGTTACGCACATAGCATAATGAACTGCGACGCTGCTGGAGACAGATACATTTACATTTTAGTCATTTAGCAGATGCTCTTATCTAGAGCGACTTAGAGTTAGTGAGTGCATACATTATTTTTGTATATATATTTTTTTTCATACTGGCCCCCCGTGGGAATCGAACCCACAACAACTGGCGTTGCAAACGCCATGCTCTATCAACTGAGCTACATCCCTGCCGGCCATTCCCTCCCCTACCCTGGGCCAATTGTGCGCCGCCCCATGGGTCTCCCGGTCGTGGCCGGCTACGACAGAGCCTAGATTTGAACCAGGATCTCTAGTGGCACAGCTAGCACTGCGATGCAGTGCCTTAGACCACTGCGCCACTCAGGAGACTGATATAGAGAGATAGAGAGAGAAGAAGAGATGGTCAGAGACTGGACATGCCTCATTCAGATTGAATGAGTGCATTCTGTCTCTACGTCTGAGTAATTTGAGTAATTTGGTACGACAGTGAACTTAATAACCTTCATGTAGAGTGGTATAGGACATAGAAAGACAAGGCAAAATATCATTAGAACAATTGACAATTGCTCACTAGTCACTACCAAATGTAGCATGCTTGTGTTGGCAAACAGCTTCACTCACTAGTCAGTCACGACTATTTGCACATTAATCTTATCACATGTCCATAAAATACATGGATTAAACTACATGTCCATAAAATACACATTCATAGAGATATATACTGTAGCACTATACACATTTCCACAATTCAATAAAAGCACAAATGTGGTTAAACGAGAAGATGATTCCAAAAATAAAGATACACTTTTATAGTTTGGTTCATCCTTTGCATGTACTGTTCTTCTCTCTTGGGACAGATTTGCTAAACATTGGCACCTGTATTTTCAAAAGGTAATTAAACATTGAAAACAGAACAAAAAGGTAAAACATAAAGATAAGCCTTGTTTGTTGTTCATTGTCCTTCCTGCTTCCATGTATTTTATGGACATGTAGTTTCATCCATGTGTTTTATGGACTTGTAGTTTAATCCATGTATTTCATGTGCAGTACAAGTGTCGGATCTTAATTTGAGCCAGTTTGCTACAGCAGGAAAATAATCCTGCAGTAAAAGGTAATGTGAATTATGTGGATTATAATTCATGGACATATTCTGTAGGGGTTAATACATTTTTCGTTAGGGCAAATCAAATTACAAACTTTAGAAGCCTTTTGAAACCTTGAATGCACTACAAGTTTGCATTTCCTGCTGTGTAGGAACATTCTCGGCAACAAAAGAGTGATCAAATTAAGATCCTACATCTGTATACAGTTATTGTGAGATGCTGCAGCACCCACCATTTTGAGGGGTCTGAGGGATCCGATGAAGGGTGTGTGGAACCCCCAGGCCTCGGGACAGGGGTACTCCCCCTTCTCCAACACCGCCAGGAGGCCCTGGAACCCTGGGTCACTGAACACCAACCACCTGTGTTGGGGAGGAACAGGAATCCCTAAACATTATGTACACACCAATGGATCCGTCATCTGTTCTTCTAACCAGGGTACCTCCCATTCCAATTCAGTAAATTCAGCAGCGGGCTAATCCAGACTTGAGATCAGCGCGCTTACATCAATAAATGATTTACATGAATGTCCAAGTTGTCTTAACTTTGAATCGGTCCACAGGTGAACTGAGATTAGATTCAAATAATGGCCAATTTTGAAATCATGGATTCAATTTCCATTCATTGATTAAACTGAAATGTTACGTTATTGATGCCAATCCTGGTTCATATTATGCCTGTGTATCACACATAAACCATCAGTGATAGATTTACAGTCAAACTCTATTCTCTATCCAATGCTGTGACAGCTTATTTTACCCCAGTACTGTACAATGCTAGTTTACCCTGAGTGAGGCTAAGGAAAGAAAGACTGTACAGTACTCAGACATTCCATGTATGAGTCAGAAAAAGAACCGCAGGGAGAGTTGCTAAGGAAACACAGTCCAAAGTATTCAGGGTATAACATTGGTGTTGAGTTGATTTTCTAGCCTGGTTCAACTACACTGAACACTGCACTCATCATTCAGTCTGGTGCCATGATGTACTGTATCATTGGTCTGGTGTAACCAGGCTAGATGATCACTTCTTTGACAGCCACAAGTAATCAACTCTAATTTTAACTGCCTCCAGTAAGAATTTCCGGGATTGTCGGGCACAGAAAAGGGGACTTTTTGATCCCACGTGTCAAAGTAAACCAAGTCTTTAGTAGCAGTTTGACGACGAAGAGGGAAATGGTCTATTGTGGTGTACTTCCGCTAAGAGCCAGGGCACACAATGTTCTGAAACGTGCCTCTCACGTGCGAAAACAAACCTTTAAAATCTTTGATTCTCACTTTCTTTCCTTTTTTCTCTCTCTATCTCTGTCTTTCTCTCTCCACTTTTACGAGTTTCTTCCCTCACCTCTCCCTCCTCTTTCTCTAGCTCTGTATGTCCCCCACCTTTACTAGTCTCCCACCCCACCCCACCTCTCTCTCTCTCTCGCTCTACCTCCGACAGTAATCATTATCTGTCAGTGCTCTCTCTGTCTCACTCTCTCTATGTCTCTCTCTCCTCAGCCTGCAATTGAATTCCATTAAAACATTATTTATCCCTGAGGGGCAATCACTTTGAGCATGTGAATCTGCAACAACAACACCATGACAGCATACCACATGCAAACCACATTAAGAACAACGCCTCATCCAAAAACAACAACATCAACATGCCCATCATTATTTAATCCAGTGTTGCCCAATCATGGTCCTGGGGACAGAAAGGGGTGCACATTTTGGTTTTTGCCTAAGCACAAACACACATGATTCAACTAATCAACTTACCATTATGCCTTTGATTAGAATCATGTGTGTTAGTGCTGGGGAAAAAACAGAAATGTTTTATCTTGACTTTAGGTCCCCAGGACCAGGTTTGGGAAACACGGATTTAATCATTTCCTGACTCTCCTTCAATGCAAATTCTTTGAAATACACACAAAAAAAAGCTTATCTGATCTGGCAGGCTTAGACAAATTATATTTGAACTCAAAGTCGGGTTCATTAGGGCACACTGTGGAACGGAAAACAAAAATCAGCATTTCTATTTGGACACGTCCAGGTAGTCCCTCCTTGGTTCAATCTGTTTTCTTCCCTTCGTTGCTTAATGAACAAGACCCAGGTTTGGTTCAGTAGCAGCCAGAAGCCATGTAATAATCAACATAGAGAATTGGGATTGCCTGGTCGCTCAACACTCTGAAAGGTCATTATCCCCACCTCTGAAACAGTAATTTCATTCTCTACAATAGCAAGAGTTGTATTGCACTGCAGAATGTAATGCAGATCTCGCACTGCCTACCCAGATAGCAATCTCATTAGAAGTACCATGAGGAGAATGCCTTGTTGCTGAGGAGGTTTACAACAAGAGCCAAGCAGCACACTAAACAAACTAAAGAGGTACCATAGACATCTAGAGGTACCGTTCAGGAGGACCACAGACACTGACAACCCACAGTGGATCAAAAAGGCACCATAGACATTTAGATGTAGCATTTTAGGAAGAACATAGATGCACCTACACCCAAGAACAGGGGTTCCAAAAGTTGGTCCTGCCCCCCCCCCCACCACCAAACCTTGATGATGAGTTGGTTATTTGTGTAGTGCTAGGGCAAAAAACAAAACGTGCACCCGGGGGGCAGGAACGAGTTTGGAATACCCTGCCCAAGAGTGGACTGAAGAGGCACCATGTAAATAGAACAACCGTAGATACACTTACACCCCAGAGTGGACTTTGATGGAAGCTGTGTTCTCTGGGATACCGAAGGAGCCGATCTCTACTGTGTCGTCATGGTACGGTGCTAGCCTGCCGTGACCCTCTGGTTCAGTGAACAGGTCAATATGGGGCATGCTGTAGTCCTACAGAGGGAAAAACAGACCCAGGACCAGTCACTATACTGTGGAGGGAGAATTATGATTGATTGCATTGTGGTAACACTTTATTTAAAGCTGACAGATATAATGCTTTATAACTTGTTGTAAGCATTTATACCACGGCATTGTTGAATACTCGTTTCTGATTACCTTTAAAGGGCATTCTAGAGCGTACATTATTTATCTTTATACAATGGGTCAGTCTATTCCTGGATGCTGATTGGTTAAAACCACATTCCAGCCGGTGCCTATTTACTCTTCCATCTCACTGCGCAATCCACTGTCTCATCAGCCCAGCCAGGCAATTTATAAACTTGATCCCCACTATAAAAAGCATATAGACATTATCTCCCATTCCTTTTAGACTGGCATTTGGTTTTCAACAGCGGAGATTTGTATAAACCTTGCTGTCTGTCTCTCTGACATTTGCAACATTGTTTCAATATTGAAATTTGATCTCCAGCTGTCCCATAGTAATGAAGGGAAAAGTTTGGTTTTCCATCAAAATAATAATTGTTGCCAGTTTAAGAATATGTCGCAAGAGAAAAGATAAATCTCCCTTATCAAACTCTCCAGATCATTTTCCTTCAATGGATGTCGATTAAACTTGTTTTGACTGCTATGATTAACTGCTATGGGTTTATAATTGCAAATCAACTTTGCCATGGTTTGCTGAGCTAGATGTAGGTAGCCTATATATAGCCCCTGATAGGTCAACATCTAATTTCAGGGAAAAGTCCACAATGAAACTGACATTAAATCTGGAGAATGATACATTTGCGATAGAGCTGTGACCATGATCACAATTGATGACTTCCAATGTAATTAACTAAACATGGCCATTAATCATTGCATAATAACACAAGGCTACAACAACAAACTGAGTTATAGGCTATTTATTAAATCCGTTTGCCAGCTCCAGGTAGGCTACACAAGTGGCACAAATTGATTTGCAATGACTCCAGTGATATCGTAATTTCAACATATTTATTGTATCAAATGGTAGGCTACAGTAGCCTACAATGGCATAGACATTAATAGCCTACTTGATGGCCAACAGACGCAAATATACCCTATCATTCTCCACATGTAACGTCATTTTCACTGTGGACTTTTTCCCATAACAGAAGCATGCCAGGGAGTTCCATACCTTCCATTTAAAATGTCCACTCGCGCAACGCTCCAGACCCTAGAACTGAGCATGAACAAACCCTTTGCTTATCCATAAGCAAAGTCGACATTAGAATGAAATTTACTTTAAAACACCTCTGAGTGAATTTATCTAAAGAGCTCTAGTGCGCCTAAAGTTGTTTTCCAATGCTTTGTCGCAGTTATGTCAGTTCTAGCGCGTTAATATGTTTTATGGAAAAAGGGTGTCTCCATAATGACCAATCTAAATAGCCTACCTACAACTGGTAAAAAGTTGTCTCCGTGACTCAGCTGCCTCTGATGCAGCATTCTCTCAACCAGTGCTCTCAATGCACACACACCCTTCCGGCCCTTAGTAACATCCTGCTCAATGCAGTGAAATATACTGTATATTTTTTTGAGATAAATACCATGGCGGCCGCGGTGCAATTAGAAGTCGCCCAAAAACCCGCCACCCGAGACCAATACATTTTCACCCGAGACCAATACATTTTCACCCGCGACATCGTTTTCATAGTAGCCCAATTTTCGGGAAACCAGCGAACATGGCAGCCCTTCCCCTCGTTGATGATCCCTTACGTATTATTAGCCTTTACTGTGGCTTACTATTAGGCTCGTGATATGTTACAGTATGTCTCTCTATGTAGCAACATTTATAACAGAGTGGACACTCACCCATACAGCATGTCGGATGGAGCCGATGACCATTGGTGGGTCGACATTGGGGTGTGAACCTGGTGGCCCTGCATCTGCCCAGACATTGGTCAGCTCAATAGGCCCCTCCTCTAGGGCAATGGAACGCCCCTCGAATCCAGGCCTCTCATAAAGCACCCAGCTGCAAAGACAAATTGGAGCCGGTAAAAAAACACATAAAATATTTTTCATAGAAATAGACTAATTGGAACAATATGATTAATAAATGATCTCTGTCTCTTAATTGATTTGTTATTTTCCATGTATTTGATTGCTGTTGTATTGAAACATATTTGTGTGAGCGGGGGAGATGCTGACGGAGGCATTCCGCTGGAGAGGGGAAACCGGAGTTAACCAGGTATTCGATGTCTAACATCCATGTTTGGTAATGAAGTGATCAACTGTTAGTCTATAATTGCGTCTGTTATTAAATGTAATTGCTGATGATCGTTGTACCTCTTAAGATGACCTTTGACCTGTTTAAGTGCTGATGTGATACTTACTTGTAATCCGTACGGCTAGTAGCCATTGTTGACAGAACAGTTGTTCCTGATAGTGGCTATGTAGACCTCTTTTATTCTACCCACAGAAATGCATACAAGGCCCTCCCTCGTCCGATAACATTGAGGAGTTTACCACAACAGCCACAGGCTTCATCAATAAGTGCATAGACAATGTCGTCCCTACAGTGACTATAAGAATGTATCCTAACCAGTGCTTGATTAGTAAATTTGGAGGTGCCGGAACAAAAAGTGAGCCCGAGAGGGAGGTGACCCGGGTTGCTCTGAGGTACCTGAACGCATGAAAAAAAATATCCTTTATAGTAAAGCATGGCATGCATTATCATGCTTTTGCATACTGGCATAGATGAGTAGAGTAGAGGCGCTTGCAGAAGTTGCACACAAGGAAACAAATATGTAGCCTCTTGGTTCGGAAAAAATGTGACCCTTATCAATGCATTTCATGCAATTCTACATCATTTTAGATGACTGGAGACTTTAGCATAATATTTTTTAATACCTCACAAATGATCGAAATGACAGGCTACTTTGACACTGACAAACTGAGAATCTGAGATCAATAAAAACGATCTTGACTTCAATCCATCAATAGCTTAGGTCTAGGTGTTTGTAAATGGATGGAGGGAAGGAAGGAGGAAATTATAGTCCTAAAAAAGCTTTCCAGTTTCACTGACTCACCCAATGATCCTCAGCTCACTCCCCCGCGATGGCCGATACGCTCGTACCAAAAGCTTATCTCTCTCTTATTTTACTTGGTAAAACAATGCTGTTCGCTCAATAGGCCTATTTGGAAGCTGATAACTTGGTAGCCTACAGACAGATTAGTCTTCTATTTTCAGCAGGATCCATTTGCTTTCCAACCTGTATTTTCCCACGATTGTATTTGAACTATTGTGAAAGGCCTGTTTTGGCTGCATGCTGTTCACTGACAGATTTGCCACGTGTTCCTGACTGTAGGCATGCCTCGTGATTGGGCTACACACAATCCACAGCTAGGCAATTTTTTAAAATAAACTATTGATAATCTGTGGCTAAATTATAGGCCTACTAGCAGTAATTCTATAACTTTGGCAAATGTATTTACATTTATCAGGGGTGCTGCGGCACCTCCAGAATCCTTCGTGCAGCTATGATTCTATATGGAAATAAATGATGAAGTGCAACACTGGAGAGATAAGAGATGGAGGATCATGTCTATCAGAGCAGAGAGAGGGAGAAAGATCATATAAAGTGAATCTCATTCTAGTTCTGTGCGAGATACAGGCGCATTTCTTTTACTCACCACAGCAATGGCCACGCGTTTGTCTATATAGGCTACAATGAATCAATTATCAGGCACGTTTTCACATTACGTTTTTTAGGGGGCAGCCAGGAGAATTACAGAGGATTCAACTTGAATTAGCCAAACTCTGATTGCTTTTATTATAATTTTTACATTGCAAACAGTGCAATTATTAGCTGGATCCTGGCAAATGGGTTCCGGAGTGAAACAGTCCAATACTGAGAGGTGTCGGATCCAGTTCCGGCAGGATCCGGCTCAAATTAAGCACTAATCCTAACCAAAAACAATGGATTACAGGCAATATCCGTGCTGGGCTAAATGCTAGAGCTACTGCTTACAATGAATGGAACATGGACATGGACGCATACAAGAAAGCCCGCTACAACCTCCGGCGAGACATTAAATGTGCAAAAGGACAATATAGGAGGACGGTGGAATCCTATTACACCGGCTATGACGCTTGTCGTATGTGGCAGGGCTTGCAGACGATAACGGATTACAAAGGGAAACCCAGCCATGAGCTGCCCAGTGACGCAGAAGTCCCAAACGTGCTAAATGCCTTTTACGCTCGCTTCGAGGAATATAATACTGTGCCTTGCGTGAAAGCCCCTACTTTTCCGGATGACTGTGTGATCTCACTCTGCGTGGCCATGTGAGCAAAATGTTTAAACAGGTTAATAATCACAAGGCCAGACGGAATACCAGGGCGTGTTCTCAAAGCATGACCAGCTGGCAGGTGTCTGACCATTGTCCCTGTTCCCAAGAGCTCCAAGGTAACCTGCCCACATGACTATCGCCCTGTTGCACTCACATCTGTAATTATGAAGTGGTTTGAAAGGCTGGTCATGATACACTTCAACACCATCATCCCAGACATCCTAGACCCACTCCAATTCGCATACCGCCCCAACAGATCCAGAGATGACGCAATCTATATTGCACTTTACACATTGCTCTCTCCCAACTGGACAAGAGGGGAAATAACTGTGAGAATGCTGTTCATAGACTACAGCTCAGCATTCAACACCATAGTTCCCTCCTGTACTCCCTGTTCACCCAAAGACTGCGTGGCCGCACATGTCTCCAACACCATCAGGTTTGCTGACGACACGACGGTGATAGGCCTGATCACCGACTGCGATGAGTCAGCCTACAGGGAGGAGGTCAAAGACGTAGAAGTGTGATGCCAACACAACAACTTCTCCCTCAACATCAGTAAGACCAAGGAGCAGATCGTGGACTATAGGAGAAAGAGGGGAGAGCACGCCCCCATCCACATCGACAGGGCTGTTGTGAAGCAGGTCGAGAGCTTTAAGTTCCTTGGCTTCCACATCACTAAGGACTTAACATGGTCCACATACACGCGCACAGTCGTGAAGAGGACACGGCAGCACCTCTTCCCCCTCAGGAGGCTGAAAATATTTGGCATGGGCCCTCAGATCCTCAAAAACTTATAGAGCTGCACCATCGAGAGCATCTTGACTGGCTGCATCACCGCTTGGTATGGCAACTGCACCGCCCTTGACCGCAAAGCGCTACAAAGGGTGGTGCGGACAGCCCAGTACATCACTGGGCCGAGCTCCCTGCCATCCAGGAACTCTACATCAGGCGGTGTCAGAGGAAGGCCCGAAAAATTGCCAAAGACTCAGCCACCCAAGCCATAGACTGTTCACTCTGCTAACGTCCAGCAAACGGTATCAGAACATAAATAGCCAGACTGATAAATAGTCAATTAATGGTACCCGAACTATCTGCACTGACAAGCGGTACCGGAGTGCCAAGTCTAGGTCCAAAAGGCTCCTTAACAGCTTCTACCCCCAAGCCATAAGACTGCTGAACAATTAATCAAATGGCCACCCGGGCTATTTACTTTGTTTTTACACTGCTGCTACTTCCTGTTTTTTATCTATGCATAGTCACTTTACCCCTACCTACATGCACAAATTACCTTGACTAACCTGTACCCCCGTACATTGATTCGGTACCGGTACCCCCTGTATATAGCCTCGTTATTGTTATTTTATTGTGACATTTTTTTTTTTTTTTTACTTTAGTTTATTTAGTAAATATTTTCTTAACTCTATTTCTTGAACTGTATTGTTGGTTAAGGGCTTGTAAGTAAGCATGTGACAAATAACATTTTATTTTATTTGATCTTGCACTGACCCTACACACACTCACTCTTGCTGGATGTCTTCCTGTTGCAACTTGAATTAAACCAGATTTATTTTATTGACTATCAATGACCATGAACCTGTTTTTCTGTAGCCTGAAACCCCGAAGCTGTTTTTCTGTAGCCTGAAACCCTGAACCTGTTTGGCTAACATTCCACTCTTTGTACTCTGTGTTTTGCATAAAAAGGAGTGGAAAGACTGGTGCCCAGGCTATTTGACTTTAGATTTGTTTATTGTTTGTCCCACTAGCATGTAGTTCAATAACTGTGGGTGGTTGATTCATAAAAATGAAGTAATTTGACTGATAAACAGCCAATATAATTGTTATCATGTTCATGCATTGGTATTTCCTGACATGAGTCATAGGATGGGATGGTATTTGAACCCATCGAATGACTCAGCTAGGCATGCCAGATATTCTCTGCCAAGAAAGTACTACGCTACATGTTATCTAAATATGCTTTCTACAGACGATAGACAGAGCATACAAAGCTATGTGTTTCTTTGGTAAACTGTTTATTCCTATTCCAGACTTTGCTCGAACTTTGAAAACTAAACATTTTCTCTGTAGGAAATAAGGGCCAGTTTGGCTGCGTGACTCACCCTCCTCTCACCACCTTCACAGAAATCATAGGAGACAGTTGGAGCTGGGTGGCATCCACCACGTCTCTGAAGACTTCATAAGCCTGGCCACTAAACTGGTCACGCTCAAACAACACCATCTAAATCATAGGAACAGGGAAGCCATTTTGTCATTTCAAAACATCAAGAGAAGAAGAAGTAATGAGTAGCTCTGACGAAGGCAGAGACCGTAAGCTTAATATACTAAAGTGATACTGGCAAGGCGTACTGTGTGGGTTTATATTTTCTTGAAGAAAGCATCAAGAGAAAAGGAAATGCTCAAACAACACCATGGAAACACCACGTGTCATTTCAAAACATCAAGAGAAAAATAAATGATATTGCTGCCTCGTTTTGAAATGTGTTGGTTTGAACAATTATGTATATATTTTTGAAGAAGCAAACATCCATTATCCGACTACCAAAACGAACTGTAATTTAATCAACACATCAAGAAAAGGAAGTATATTAACTCTCCCTCTCGGAATCTGATGTCAATATTCCATCACATTGTATGACTCATCGGGTGACTCATCATGTGACTAAGTTGGTGGAGCTACCATGAGAGTTTATTTGGATGTTTCATTCCATTCACTTCTAATTTTCTTCTTCAAGTACAGTGCTATGAAAAATATTTGCCCCCTTTCTAATTTTCTCTACTTTTGCATATTTGTGATACTGAATGTTATCAGATCTTCAACCAAAACCTAATATTAGATAAAGGGAACATAAGTGAACAAATAACACAACAATTACATTTTTATTTCATTTATTTCATAAACAAAGTTATGCAACACCCAATTCCCCTGTGTGAAAAAGTAATTGCCCCCTTACACTCAATTAACTGGTTGTGCCACCTTTAGCTGCAATGACTCAACCAAATGCTTCCTGTAGTTCTTGATCAGTCTCTCACGTCGCTGTGGAGGAATTTTGGCCAACTCTTCCTTGCAGAACTGCTTTAACTCAGTGACGTGTGGGTTTTCAAGCATGAACTGCTAGTTTCAAGTCCTGCCACAACATCTCAATTGGGATTAGGTCAGGTCAGGCAGCAAAGCATCCCCAAACCATCACACCACCACCACCATGCTTGACCTTTGGTATGATGTTCTTACTGTGGAATGCAGTGTTTGGTTTTCGCCAGGCATAATGGGACCCATCTCGTCCAAAAAGTTGACTCAAGTTTGCCAAATAGCACCTGGATGATCATCAAGACTCTTGGAAGAACGTTCTATGGACAGATGATTCAAAAGTATAACTTTTTGGACGACATGGTTCCAGTAATGCCTGGCGAAAACCAAACTCTACATTCCACAGTAAGAACATCATACCAAAGGTCAAGCATGGTGGTGGTGGTGTGATGGTTTGGGGATGCTTTGCTGCCTCAGGACCTGGACGACTTGCCTTAATAGAAGGTACCATGAATTCTGCTCTGTATCAGATAATTCTACAGAAGAATGTCAAACCATCCGTCTGTGAGCTGAAGCTGAAGCGCAGCTGGGTCATGCAGCAAGACAATGATCCAAAACACACAATCAAGTCTACATGAAAATTGCTAAAAAGCAACAAATTGGAAGTTTTGGAATGGCCTAGTCAAAGTCCAGACCTAATCCCAATTGAGATGTTGTGGCAGGACTTGAAACGAGCAGTTCATGCTTGAAAACCCACATGTCACTGAGTTAAAGCAGGTCTGCATGGACGTGAGAGACTGATCAACAACTACAGGAAGCATTTGGTTGGAGTCATTGCAGCTAAAGGTAAGGGGGCAATTCACACAGGGGAATTGGGTGTGAAATAAATGAAATAAAAATGTAATTGTTGTGTTATTTGTTCACTTATGTTCCCTTTATCTAATATTAGGTTTTGGTTGAAGATCTGATAACATTCAGTATCACAAATATGCAAAAGTAGAGAAAATTAGAAAGGGGGCAAATACTTTTTCATAGCACTGTATTATAAGACCTCACTAAATCCCAAATGACACCCTATTCCCTTTATACTGCACCATAGGGCTCTGGTCAAAAGCAGTGCACTATATACAGTGGGGGAAAAAGTATTTAGTCAGCCACCAATTGTGCAAGTTCTCCCACTTAAAAAGATGAGAGAGGCCTGTAATTTTCATCATAGGTACACGTCAACTATGACAGACAAATTGAGAGAGAAAAAATCCAGAAAATCACATTGTAGGATTTTTTATGAATTTATTTGCAAATTATGGTGGAAAATAAGTATTTGGTCACCTACAAACAAGCAAGATTTCTGGCTCTCACACACCTGTAACTTCTTCTTTAAGAGGCTCCTCTGTCCTCCACTGCGTTACCTGTATTAATGGCACCTGTTTGAACTTGTTATCAGTATAAAAGACACCTGTCCACAACCTCAAACAGTCACACTCCAAACTCCACTATGGCCAAGACCAAAGAGCTGTCAAAGGACACCAGAAACAAAATTGTAGACCTGCACCAGGCTGGGAAGACTGAATCTGCAATAGGTAAGCAGCTTGGTTTGAAGAAATCAACTGTGGGAGCAATTATTAGGAAATGGAAGACATACAAGACCACTGATATTCTCCCTCGATCTGGGGCTCCACGCAAGATCTCACCCCGTAGGGTCAAAATGATCACAAGAACGGTGAGCAAAGATCCCAGAACCACACGGGGGGACCTAGTGAATGACCTGCAGAGAGCTGGGACCAAAGTAACAAAGCCTACCATCAGTAACACACTACGCCGCCAGGGACTCAAATTCTGCAGTGCCAGACGTGTCCCCTGCTTAAGCCAGTACATGTCCAGGCCCGTCGGAAGTTTGCTAGAGTGCATTTGGATGATCCAGAAGAGGATTGGGAGAATGTCAGATGAAACCAAAATATAAACTTTTTGGTAAACACTCAACTCGGGTCGTGTTTGGAGGACAAAGAATGCTGAGTTGCATCCAAAGAACACCATACCTACTGTGAAGCATGGGGGGTGGAAACATCATGCTTTGGGGCTGTTTTTTCTGCAAAGGGACCAGGACGACTGATCCGTGTAAAGGAAAGAATGAATGGGGCCATGTATCGTGAGATTTTGAGTGAAAACCTCCTTCCATCAGCAAGGGCATTGAAGATGAAACGTGGCTGGGTCTTTCAGCATGACAATGATCCCAAACACACCGCCGGGAACGAAGGAGTGGCGTTGAAGAAGCATTTCAAGGTCCTGGAGTGGCCTAGCCAGTCTCCAGATCTCAACCCCATAGAAAATCTTTGGAGGGAGTTGAAAGTCCATGTTGCCCAGCGACAGCCCCAAAACATCACTGCTCTAGAGGACATCTGCATGGAGGAATGGGCCAAAATAGCAGCAACAGTGTGTGAAAACCTTGTGAAGACTTACAGAAAACGTTTGACCTGTGTCATTGCCAACAAAGGGTATATAACAAAGTATTGAGAAACTTTTGTTATTGACCAAATACTTATTTTCCACCATAATTTGCAAATAAATTCATTAAAAATCCTACAATGTGATTTTCAGGATTTTTTTTTCTCATTTTGTCTGTCATAGTTGACGTGTACCTATGATGAAAATTACAGGCCTCTCTCATCTTTTTAAGTGGGAGAACTTGCACAATTGGTGGCTGACTAAATACTTTTTTTCCCCACTGTAGGGAATAGGGTGCCATTTGGGATGCTACCTTATTACTCTTGCATGCAGATATGCAGTTACTGAAACATCCAGCATAAAGAAAATAAGGTACATGGTTAACTGCCTGCCTTCCAACCCCACCCCCTGAGATTCCACAATACAATGCTTTACCACAGAGTTGAAATGGCTCTTGGCAGTACAGAATAGCTTGTTCTTAAACACATCCAGCTGTAAATCTGTATAGCTCCTTTCTCTCACAACCCCATTTTCCCTTGATGCAAAACCATATGAAACAGATGTCTTCAATAACACAATGGCAGGGTCCCAAATGGCAACCTATTCTGTATAGTCCTATGGGCCCTGGTCAAAAGTAGTGCACTACATGGGGAATAGGGTGCCATTTGGGGCACATGCAATAGTGTCTCTTTCCATCCAGTTTCAATGCCAATTCTTTCAATTCTATCTTTGTTTTTTGGAAATATCTGTTTGAAGCTGTGCCTACCTTTCCTGGGCGCCTATGGAATCCGTTCACAGCCTCTCTCTGCAACACCAAAACCACATGAACACTGCAATTATCATGACATTCTAGAGGGTTATCTTCAGTGTCATAAAATCCATATTCCAGAGCTGCTTATCAGTGTCTTAGTTAGTGCTGTGTACTGTGTACTGTGTACTGTCCACACTTAGAAAAAAGGGTTCCAAAAGGGTTCTTCAGCTGTCCCCATAGTAGAACCCTTTTTGGTTCCAGGTAGAACCGTTTTTGGTTCCAGGTAGAACCTTTTGGGTTCCATGTAGAACCCACTGTACAAAGGGTTCTACATGGAACCCAAAAGGGTTCTACCTGGAACCCAAAAGGGTTCTACCTGGAACCAAAAAGGATTATTCAAAGGGTTCTCCTATGGGGACAGCCGAATAACCTTTTAAGGTTCAAGATTGCAAATGTTTTCCTAAGACTGTACTGTGTACTTGTTTGTGGGTCAGGCCTTTCTGACGCATGGTTTGACTTTGGTTTGTTTTATTGACTATTATGATACATGTTTAAGTCAATTAAACTGTTTTATAAATATAACATACATACACACATACACAAACACAGACCCCCCCATCCCCTTCTCCCACACACACTTACATGGTCAGTACGAGGCCCTAGCGGGCCAGCCAGAGGGGCCTTGATCTCGAGTAGTGAGGATGGAGGAACCAGAGGAAGACTCGGAGGTCTTCCATCCACCACTAGGATTCCAGGCCTGATATTCAAGTCTCCTCCTCCACTTCCTCCATGTGGCTTCGTCCCTCCAATAACCTGTTATAACCAAACAACAACCATTAAATAAATACCCATCAGATAAGGATCAATGTGCGAGGCAGTTAGACAGGCTTCCCTCCCCTTACAAACCTACGGAAATACAAAAACTATTACTGAAATAGGATAACATGTTTAAACAAGGAACAGAGCATCTGCATTCTATGAATTGTTCTTCTCATCAATGGGAAATGCATACATTATAATTATTTTATCCAATAACTTTTCTTCCTGTTAGTGTGAGATTAACTTGTACTGTTGTACTGTACATCAACTACAGTACTCTGCTTGCATTTCACACCATTCAATCAAGATTGATCACTCACTCTATAGCTTTCGAACATCTCAATGGCAGTGTTTCCCAAAACATCTCCTCGGGTACCCCCAGCCATTCCACTTATTTGGTCTATGCCAGTACCCGCACATCTGAAAGGTCAACTAATTGTTAAACATTGGATTAGAGTATCAGGTGTGTTGGTACTGGAATAGACCAAATATGTGACATGGCTTGGGATTCTCAAAGAGAGGTTTGGGAAACACAGCGCATTGAGATGTTCAAAAGCGCTAGATTCAACATACGGTGTGGGATGCACGCACTACTCAATAGAATTGAGAGTTGTAGAAAACTGACCTCTGAGTTGAGCGGTTCCTGCCCTGTGCTCAGCTCTAGTTTCACAGCAGGCTCTCGCAGAGGAAGGTACTTCTCTAAATACTCCGGCAGCTTGATGTCGTTAAAGGAGGGGAGAGGAGGAAAGGAGGGGAACGGAGAAGCTGAGTCACTGACCACAGCAGCCTGGGCAGTGGGCCTGTTCCCCAGGTTAGGACTCTGGATGGTAGCATCCCCAGAGGAAGTGGGGGAAGGCTGGGGAACTGGTGGTGGAGGGCTGGGCTGTTGGGCCAATGCCTGGCTGAGCTCCCCAGAGAAAGTGGGGGTAGGCTGGGGTGGCTTAGTGACTGGTGAAGGGCTGGGCTGGAGGTGAGGGGCCTCGGTGGGCGACACCTCCCCACCCAGAGTGGAGTACGTCTGGGGTTGAACTCCGGGCCTCTTTCCCCGGGTGGAGGAGCTGATCAGGCTACTGAAGATACAGCTCCCCTCCAAGCGCGACATACGAGGTTTCACCACCTTCGCCTCCTCCTCTTTCTTCTCCCCCCCCTCGCCCTCTTCCTTCTTCTTCTCCACGCCCTCCTCCATGGTGGTCTTCTCCCTCTCCAAGAGGAGGCTGGAACGGCTGTCGAGGCTCTTGAGTAGGATGCTGCCCCTGTCCCAGTCTGTGATGCTGGCCCTGGCCGGCTTCAGCTCCCTTTTGACCTCGTTACTCTGGAGCTTAGCCAGAAGACTTGGGGTTGTCTCCATAGAAAACTCCCTCTTCCTCCTCAGGCCGAACTGGAACTCCTCAGGGTCAAATGTCTTCTCGAAGCGGTCCTCCCTGATGGCGGGCATTGCGAACGGTGGCTTGGGATGATGGTGGTGGTGGTGGTTCTTCCGCGGTGGCAACGAGAAAGGCACGCCAAGGCGTTTTATGTTCTCGATGAAGTCGTCGTCGTCCAGTTCTCCGGATGTGTCCAAGAGGTTGCTATCGCTGACCGACAAGCTGAGCTTGGGTTCAAGGGGGTGGAGGAGCTTCGGCTTGGGGAAGCGATGGTCCACGTCTAGCCAGCTGGAGGGGGTGTCGCGTTGGAGGGGTATGCCACTGCCACCGCCCCCCAGTAAGGGGAGATTATTCAGGGATGGATGTTGGGGAGAGACTGGGCTCTGTTTGGTGGTTTCAGTAGAAGAGGGTATCTTCAGAGCTTTGCCTGGACTGGGGAGAAAGGTTGATTTCTCATTGGTCATCTCAGGTTGTGTTACCGGGCGGATCTCGTCATTCACAACCGTTGGAGGATTTGTTACCACAATTCCTTGAATGTCATCAGCTGTCCTTTCTAACACAGTAGTAGTACTACTACTAGTAGATGACTTTTGTTCAAGTGCATCCCCTTTTCCCTCTGCTAGCTTTTGATTGGGCAACATCACTGTCTTTTCTCTGTTCTCACTCTGTGATTGGCTTGTCAGAGCGTTCCCCTGCTTCACATCCTCTGACTTTTTCACCTCTGGGGCTATAGTCTTTACAGTGGAGTTCTCCTTTCCAACATCCAGCCCTGGTTCCATCACTGGGGCCAGAGTTTCTTTCTCTCCCTGACCCTTTTTCTGTCCTGGGGCTTTGGTCTCCGAAGGATTTTGAGTAGTATCTACTACTGTAGGTTTTGAGGCCTTGCTTTCTGTTTTTACTGTGGTGTCCTTCTCTGCTACTTTCCCAACATCTAGCCCTGGCCCCTCACTGCTCTTCGGCTTTGACCCAGGGAGATGCCCCTTCACTGGGGCCAGAGGTTCTTTCTCCACCTGACACTTTGTCTGTCCTGGGGCTTTGGTCTCCAAAGGATTCTGAGTAGTATCTACCGCTGTAGGTTTTGAGGCCTTGCTTTCTGTGTCCTTCTCTGCTACTGGCACTGTAGTGCTAGGCATTGAGGGTGTGGGTTCTGGGGTAGGGCTCACTCCGTGTGTCGGTGTGTCGTGGCTAGGTTTATCTGTCTTTGCCTCAGATGACATTACAGACTGTGTCTGCTTTGAGGCCTTGGTTTGCTGCTTTTCTAATATAGGTTCCTGATGGTAAGATTTTGTTTTCTGCTCAGGCACATGTGTAGACGACCCTTCCTTAGGAGGGTCGGTTTCACATTTATCACTGTCTTTTCCCTTCGCTGTCTCATCAATCTGAGTGACAACACCACCGGCAGTTTTATCTGACTGAGAAGACTGTGTAGGAGTCAGTGAGGCTGGAGGTTTAATAGGAGCTACATAGGGTGGGACAGTTGGATCTGTTTGTTTCAACACTGATTTGGATGTGTCTGGCTCTGTAATGAGCTTGGGGTTCTCTTTGCTCTTAGCCTTGCTAGCGGCTGTCTCCGGGGTGTCTTGTCTACTGCCTGAAGGCACATTCTTCTCTGGCTTTTTATCTGTATTTTTATTAGGCTGCTTTACCATTTCCACCACTTTCTTTTCAGGCTGCTTTGGTCTGTTGTCTACTTTATTGTGTGGGACAGGTGAGCCGTGCTCCACAGGAGAGGGGTCTTGAACAAGAGTCTGTTTTTTCTCAGGCAAATGTGAAGGCAGGGATGTTTTGCTGTTGTCCTTGGAAACATTTTGATTTGTCTTAACCGTAGAGGTCTCCCCAGAGATTGCCTCCTCTGCCTTCTCTCCCTTAGAACTCTGTGAGGGTAGAATGTCTACAGTTTTATCATTGGGCTCCTTTCTTACACTGATAAGATCAGAGGTAGCCATTTTATTGTCTTTGTTGACGTTTGGAGGTGTGGGTGATTGCGTCTTTTCCTTTAACGGTTTGTTAGAATTTTGCTTTTCATCTGACAATGACTCTATCTGCTTGTCTGAGGGTGCTGGCTTTTTACTGACTGCTTGCTGGCTGGTTTCTCTAACTGACTCTTTTTTAACATCTGATGTTACGTCTACAGATTGTGGCGATGTAACTGTCTTAACGTCCTGCTCAGCGGCCATTTTCTTTGTGGTACCTGCCTCTTCCTGTTTGCTGATGACCACTACCTGCTCAGTGTTTGTCACTTCCTGTTTGATGTCACAGCTCAGGTTCAGGTGATTGGCTGACTCCGCTCCTTTGCTTTTCCGTCTCTTGGACTTGGAGTTTTGTCTGCTGTTGGCTTTGGGTTGTGGGCTGACCTCATTGGTTGAGTCCACATGAGGGGTCAGTTGGCTTGAGTCTGAGCCACTCCCCCCTTTAGCTGAAGTATTTAGGTCAATATTGGTAGGTCTCTTTGGTAGCTCCACTGTTTCAGTAGCCTCTTTGTCCTTTGTTTTGGAGTCTGTCTGATCTTCTTTAGGAACTGGTATGACGGCTACTGTGGTGGTATCTGGCTCCGCTGGTTTCAATGTTATCTCTGCCTTCAGGGTGGTCCGAGTAGGAGTCTTCTCCCCGCTGGCCAGTTTTCCCTGAATGTCCTGTTTTGTTGTCTTTGACACAGCAGAAGCGGGGGAAGCTGTAGAATTTTGGGGCATTCCTGCAATACTAGAGGACTTTTGGGGAACCATTGCTTTATCATCTATCTTCTGAGCCTCTGCAAAGTTCCACGCCCGCTCCCGTACCGTTTTTAATTTCTCCTGAACAGGGGGGGCCGAGTTGGACCTGGCATTGCCACGTTCCACCGATTTCGCCCGCTGATCTGGTAACCCGAGCTCTCTGTTTACATCTCTTTTTAGCTGCTCTGTGACTTTCCTGGTGGGAGAAACATCTGCGCTCCTGGGGTAAGTCTTACTGGGACTGGCAACCCCCATCGCTCTCCCCTCGAAAAGGCTAATCCTATCTGTGATCCGCCCAATAGGCTGAGGAGTCTTGGATTCCTCGTCCACTTTCTTTAGATCAGGTGGTCTGTGACCAATGAAAACAAAGAAGCATGTTTTCTGTCTCAGTTTGAAAAAAAAACATGATATTCAATTTATCTAGCTGTAAATACATTATATTTGTTGTGTTTTGAAAATACTTTATCAGCTAAGTGGAGATAGGGGTTGAAATGTCAACAAATGTAGGAAATATTTTTATGCACTACAGGTACAATAACATTATTTCACCTTTTCACTATAAACAGATATATTTTTAAGTATTTAAATAACATATCTGAATCCTAAACTGCATAGTCAGGAAGTAGGTTATCCAACAATACAGCAATCTAGTAGTCAGGTAAACACCACTCACCTCTTTGTCACCTTTGGTTCCACCTTGCCCTTTCCCTTAGCTGTATCATTACCCTCCGTGACCTTTCCTGTAGCCATTCCTCCTTTCTTAACGCTCATGGCTACGAGTCCTCCATCTCCCTCCGGACTCAGTGGCTGCTCTGAGTTCACCATCACTTTCTTCGCAAAGAACTTCACCTCGCTGTGTGACACCTTCATGCTCCGGCGTTTGGACTCGGCGCTCTCCGTGCGCCTCTCCACCCGGCATGGGCTAGTGTCGTCAAGCACGTCTACATCCATGTCCCCTTCCCCGTCCACCACGGCCACCAGGGTGGCATGTACTGGTGCATCTAGGTCCTCCTGGGCTTCCTCTCTCTCCTTCCCTCTGCGTGTTTTTGTTGGAATGCCACTAAAGGTGGTTGACTCCTGTTTACCTGCCTCAGGTAAAATCACTGAGGCATGTTTGTCTTTAGAAGAGGAGTGGGTGGAGTTTCCAGGTTTAGGTGTGTTATATTCTGATGATGTAGGTGAGTTCTCGGCTCCAGGCTTGGGTTTGGTGGGCGTATTCTCCTGAGAACTGGCTCCTCCTCCGTCTCCGGAGGAGCTCTTCCTGGACCGCCTCCTGCCTGAGTTCTTACGGCCCATTGTGTCTGTGTCTCTGTCTGACTCCTCCTCACCAGAGAGCTCAGGGATGGTTTGTGAGCTTGTCTGTGTCTCTGTGTGCGACTTCAGTGACACTCCCACCAGGGCACTGTAACTGCTATGACCTTTGACCCCTATAGCTTTGAGACAAGTCCTTTTGCGCTCCTCGGTCCTCTCCTTTGTATTGGTGTTCTCTGATGACAAATCAACACTCTTGGATGATTTTGCTCTAGAAACCACCTGGATGCTTTTCTTCACCCTGGTGGTGGTGATGGCGTGGAGCACTTCCTGCTTTGTGTGGGTGTCCGTTCCGTTCTGGCTCAGGCTGAGACTCGTCTCCTCCAGGTACACATGCAGCCTCTTGCCTGCCTGGACTTCGGCTCGGGGCAGGGCATGTGTGTGTGTGTGAGCCTGGGTGTGTTCCTGTCGGTCAGAGTCCTCCCAGGCCACCCCCTCTTCAAGGGCAGATGAAAGCACACGTGTCAGATGGCTGGCATTCCTCTCCGGGGCAGGATTCCCCCTCGCTCCACTGCGCCTTCCCCCCTCCTCCTCCCTCTCCTCTCCCTGCGAGGCAATCCACCACTTTTCCTCCTCCCTAGGACCTCCTCCTTCTCCTCCTCCTCCCCACTCGCTGTGGCTGCTGGCTGCAGAGAGGGGGCTGTCTCTGTGGGTAGACGCTCTGGCGTCCGCCGCGTTCGCCTCCTCAAAATCCCTGGAGAGATGCCGCTGGGCAGGCTGGGAATTCTGTCCCTCTTTCTGCTGCCCTTCTTCTCCCCTCACAGGCTCCTCCTGGGCCCCCTCTCCTTCTGGCCTGGGGCTCTGGTCGTCCGTCGGGGACTGAGAGGCATCGTCAATGGGACTCCTGGGGCTCCCTCTTTCTTTCCAGGGGGAGAACCAGCTCCCGATCCGGCCCAAGACACCAGTACTGGGCTCCTCTGGGTTCTGAGACTGTAGTAGTAGAGGCAGACAGAGAACATTAGACAGGTCTTTTCAGTACCAGTACATACTCCCCGACTGCCAGTGCCAATACACATGCATACGCTGCACATGCATAAGCATAAGTGGTAACACTTTACTTAAAATCTGCAGGTATAATGCATTATAACTTGTTGTAAGCATGTATGAGCCTTTACAATGCCTTGTTATGAGGCTATGTTTTGTCCCTCTCTACTGTATGTAGGAGATTTTCAGCTGACTCAAATAGGCTGTTATTTAGTCAGGATGATTATAATAGGATAAAAAGACAGGAAGAGGCTAATTTGTGCCTATAGTCTTAAAATGGATTAGAACATCATCATAATGCATTATACCTACAGGCTTTAAGTAAGTGTTTCTGCTTACAGTGTAGGTACCTACGGGCTTTAAGTAAGTGTTACAGCATACAGTGTAAGTTACGTACGTATGGCACAGTCAATATTGCAGATAGGCGAAAGGAAGGAAGGGTCAGAGAGAGTCCAAGGGTTATTTGCTTTGTCAATGTCAGGTTTTGTGCAGCTCTCAACATAATGAAAGCATGCAATAGTAGTACTAATACTACCTTTGTTATAGGAGCTCAACTCACCCAAGAGCCAAGTACCATATCATTCAGAGTCTTTATGCCGCTTGTGAACATGTTTTAGGCTTTAAAACATTTAAACCTATAGACCATAAAACAGAAATGTAATATATAATCATCCTAATAATACATCATATTTAGTTCTGTTGCAAATGAACATGCACCTATGCAAATCATTCATATTTAAGAGCATTTCCAAAAAGTAAAATAAATAGTAATAGTGTAACGTGGGGTCATTCTCACAGAAACCACTTTATGTCACCAATATTTTTCCCAACACTTTCCATTGCTGCCACTACTCTTTTCAACTACAATTTTTATTTGTTTCATCAAAAAAATTTAAGTCACTAACAAAACGATTCTGAGGTAAGTTGATCTAATATTTCGTCATTTAGAAAAAGTTATATATACAGTACCAGTCAAAAGTTTGGACACACCTACTCATTCCTGGGTTTTTCTTGATTTTTACTATTTTCTACATTGTAGAATAATAGTGAAGACATCAAAACTATGAAATAACACATATGGAATCATGTAGTAACCAGAAAAGTGTTAAACAAATCAAAATATATGTTATATTTGAGATTCTTCAAAGTAGCCACCCTTTGCCTTGATGACAGCTTTATACACTCTTGGCAGAATATGGCCCTATTTGGTAAAAGACCAAGTCCATATTATGCAGCTCAAATAAGCAAAGAGAAACGACAGTCCATCATTACTTTAAGACATGAAGGTCAGGTCAAAATAAAGAAAAACCCTTGAATGAGTAGGTGTGTCCAAACTTTTGACTGGTACTGTATATAGTCTAATCGTATTACATCTATAAACGTTTTATGTACATACCATTAAGCTTACTGCAAGCTCTACGCCGACGCAAGATTCGGAGTGTTGCAATTAAATTGGTATTCACAAAAGGGGCAGCTCCTTGTAATACACTCTGGCATTCAACATACTTTTTTACTGACTGAACATTTTGACACTCTGTATCATTCCTTCTGCAGCCCTGGGGGCAGTGTCACTTGGTTCCTTGATCTGATCTATGGGCCATATATAGGCTATTCATCAAAGTAGCCTATTTTGCATTGATAAGTAAATATAATCTCAGCCACTGTTCAAACAGTAAACCAAACAACAAGAATCCACCCAAAAAGGTGTTTTGTTTAAAAGTAATAACTAGTGATTACAGGCTATTGTGAAATGGTAGAACCTGCTGTAGCCAACTAGCTAGCCATGTTCTTTTTTACTCTGTGACCAAAACATGATGACGTTTTTGCTGATATGGGAATGAATACACAAGCAGCATTTCAAACTGGGATAATTACATTGGCAAGTATAAGAATATTCGCTAAATTATAAATCTAATTATTTATCGTGGAAATGTGGGAAGCTAAAAAGGCTAGCTAACTAGCAAAGTTTTTAGCCAGGCTAAAGATAGCTGCTACTAGCAAGGGAAGACGACTCTTCCTTGTTTTCACAAAATGAAAAGACAAAAATAAAAAACTTTGCTATCGCCCCCCTGTGAATGGCCGTGGGACTGGCGAGGATATCATGTTACCAAAAGGTGTCCGCTAATCCAAAAATCCCACTCCACCTACGTGTATGCACGGAAGTAGATCAACGGAGTAACGCTTGTAGTAACCAGTAGGGAAGCCTTAATATAAATAATCCACTTTTTTAGAAAGACAAATTGCAATCAGTTTTGAATAAAGCAGTAAAATTGAAGGTGAGTGTGTTGGGGGCAACTGGTCCCCCCTCCAATGAGGCAACTGGCCCCCCGGCAATCAAATCAAATCAAATTGTATTTGTCACATGCGCCGAATGCAACCTTGCCGTGAAATGCTTACTTACAAGCCCTTAACCAACAATGTAGTTCAAGAAAGAGTTTTACTAAATAAACGAAAATAAAATAACAATAACGAGGCTATATACAAGGGGTACCAGTACTGAGTGAATTTGCAGGGGTACAGGTTAGTCGAGGTAATTTGTACATGTGGGTAGGGGTAAAGTGACTATGCATAGATAATAAACAGCGAGTAGCAGCAGTGTAAAAACAAAGGGAGAGGGGAGTGTCAACGTAAATAGTCCGGGTGGCCATTTGATTAATTGTGCAGCAGTCTTATGACTTGGGGGTAGAAGCTGTTCAAGAGCCTTTTGGTCCTATGCTTGGCGCTCCGGTACCGCTTGCCGTGCGGTAGCAGAGAGAACAGTCTATGACTTAGGTGACTGGAATCTTTGACAATTTTTTGGGCCTTCCTCTGACACCGCCTAGAATAGTGATGTACTGGGCCATACACACTACCCTCTGTTGCGCCTTACGGTCAGATGCCGAGCAGTTGCCATACCAGGCGGTGATGCAACCTGTCAGGATGCTCTCGATGGTGCAGCTGTATAAATTTTTGAGGATCTGGGGACCCATGACAAATCTTGGGGAAAAGGTGTTGTCGTGCCCTCTTCACGACTGTATTGATGTGTTTGGACCATGATAGTTTGTTGGTGAAGTGGACACCAAGGAACTTGAAACTCTCGACCCGCTCCACTACAGCCCAGTCGATGTTAATGGGGGCCTGTTCGGCCCACCTTTTCCTGTAGTCCACAATCAGCTCCTTTGTCATACTCACATTGAGGGAGAGGTTGTTGTCCTGGCACCACACTGCCAGGTCTCTGACCTCCTCCCTATAGGCTGTCTCACTGCTGTCGGTGATCAGGCCTACCACTGTTGTATCATCAGGAAACTTAATTATGGTGTTGGAGTCGTGTTTGGCCACGCAGTCGTGGGTGAACAGGGAGTACAGGAGGGGACTAAGCACGCACCCCTGAGGGGCCCCCGTGTTGAGGATCAGCGTAGCAGATGTGTTGTTGCCTACCCTTACCACCTGCGGGCAGCCCGTCAGGAAGTCCAGGATCCAGTTGCAGAGGGAGGTGTTTAGTCCCAGGGTCCTTAGCTTAGTGATGAGCTTTGTGGGGACTATGGTGTTGAACGCTGAGCTGTAGTCAATGAACAGCATTCTCACATAGGTGTTCCTTTTGTCCAGGTGGGAAAGGGCAGTGTGGAGTGCGATTGAGATTGCATCATCTGTGGATCTGTTGGGGTGGTATGTGAATTGGAGTGGGTCTAGGGTTTCTGGGATGATGGTGTTGATGTGAGCCATGACCAGCCTTTCTTAGCACTTCATTGCTACTGACGTGAGTGCTATGGTGCGGTAATCATTTAGGCAGGCTACCTTTGCTTCCTTGGGCACAGGGACTATGGTGGTCTGCTTGAAACATGTAGGTATTACAGACTCGGTCAGGGAGATGTTGAAAATGTCAGTGAAGACACCTGCCAGTTGGTCCGCGGCTTTGTGAATGTTGACCTGTTTAAAGTTCTTGCTCACATCGGCTACCGAAAGCGTGATCACACAGTCGTCCGGAACAGCTGGTGCTCTCATGCATGCTTCAGTGTTGCTTGCCTCGAAATGAGCATAAAAAGCATTTAGCTCGTCTGGTAGGCTTGCGTCACTGGGCAGCTCGCGGCTGGGTTTCCCTTTGTAGTCTGTAATAGTTTTCAAGCCCTGCCACATCCGACGAGCATCAGAGCCGGTGTAGTAGGATTAAATCTTAATCCTGTATTGACACATTGCCTGTTTGATGGTTCGTCTGAGGGCATAGTGGGATTTCTCATAAGCGTCCGGATTAGTGTCCCGCTCCTTGAAAGCGGCAGCTCTAGCCTTTAGCTCAATGCGGATGTTGCCTGTAATCCATGATTTCTGGTTGGGATATGTACGTACGGTCACTGACGACGTCGTCGATGCACTTATTGATGAAGCCAGTGACTGAGGTGGTATACTCCTCAATGCCATTGGATGAATCCTGGAACATTTTCCAGTCTGTGCTAACAAAACAGTCCTGTAGCGTAGCATCCGCGTCATCTGACCATTTTTGTATTGAGCGAGTCACTGGTACTTCCTGCTTTAGTTTTTGCTTGTAAGCAGGAATCAGGAGGATAGAATTATGGTCAGATTTGCCAAATGGAGGGTGAGGGAGAGCTTTGTATGCGTCTCTGTGTGTGTAGTAAAGGTGGTCTAGAGTTTTTTTTTCCTCTGGTTGCACATGTGACATGCTGGTAGAAATTAGGTAAAACGGATATAAGTTTGCCTGCATTAAAGTCCCCGGCCACTAGGAGCGCAGCTTCTGGATGAGCATTTTCTTGTTTGCTTGTGGCCTTATACAGCTTGTTGAGTGTGCCCCCCCCACGTAGCTTCTCTGTCCTGCCGATGCACTGAAAACCCAGCCAGCTCTATGTTATCCACGTCGTCGTTCAGCCACGACTCTGTATGTATTACAGTTTTTAATGTCCCATTAGTTGGATAGTCTTAATCGTAGATCATCAATTTTATTTTCCAATGATTGCACATTGGCCAATAGATCGGATGGTAGTGGAGGTTTACTCACTCGCCTCCGAATTCTCAGAAGGCACTCCGACCTCCGCCCCCCTTTTCTCTGTCTTTTCTACAGGCAAATGACAGGTATTTGGGCATGGTCTTGAGAAAGCAGTATATCCTTCGCGTCGTACTCATTAAAGAAATCATCTTCATCCAGTTCGAGGTGAGTAATCGCTGTTCTGATGTCCAGAAGCTCTTTTCGTTCATAAGTGACGGTAGCAGCAAGATTATGTACAAAATAAGTTACGAAATAAGTTACAAACAATGCGAAAAAACTAACAAAATAGCACAGTTGGTTAGGAGCCCGTAAAACGGCAGCCATCCCCTCTGGCGCCATTCTCAATCCAATGCAAGTCTATGGTACCTAAATTAGCATTTGACAAATCATGTCCAAATCATGTCCAAATCTATAAGTAACTTCATTGAGTTACACAGTCATTTTTTAAATACTTTAGAATGATTTGGAGCTAAAAAGAAGAGAGAGGCCTTACGTCAATACCTCATCATAGTGAATATATTAATAGTGAGATGTGCAATGCCATTTTGTATCAATATTTTATTAATTGTATTAAAATAAGATACCTAGACTTAAGGTTTTAATTATTCCAAAATATCAAAATAAATGTATAAAATAGATTTTAACACACTACCCTTGTACTTGGGAAAACTGCCCTTTTCTAAAAACAAAATGTCATTAAATAACCAAAAAAGTGTAAACTGTAGCCACTTATTCCTCTTCATAGTTCACGTTACCCTATATATGAAAATGTATATATTTTTTAATCTAAATATAAGTACATTATAGAAATAAGACCTCCAACTTGTTCAACTGCTTCCATACCCCAGTGACAGAGAAGTCTAAAGAACCTCTTACCTTAAATTAGAGGAAAACTTTTCGCCCACTCCAATATTTGAAACCCCAAATGAACAGCTGTCAAGTACAGAATAAGACAGTCTCACAATATAGTCAGTATGCTAATAGTCTTTCTCTCGTTTTCTTTGTAAAAGTATTTTCCATGTCTGACAACAGAACAAGCAGAAGACGGTTTGAAAGTGGAATAGCATATATGTGCGCAGGCTGAGTTTCCGTTTGATAATTATTTATGTGGGGAACAGCGCGCATACGCAGCCTAGTGGTAAAATATCAGGCAAAAGTTTCCCTCTGGAACTTGTAGGCTTGCCTGCTTCTTTCTTGAATAGTCTGGTTTCAAAAAGTGTGCCACTGTTGGCGGGCTGCTCAAGTCAGTCTTTCCAGAAGCAGTTGAGGACTGTAGTTAACCCTTCAAATAACTGTCTGCGTTTGTTTGTCTATTTCTTAATAGAATGACCATAGCCACCAGGCAAATTAACAAATATTTACATATAGCCTATTTATTTCCACTTAATGAAATTACTTATGCACTTACATTTGAGATATTAGGCCTAAAGTACGATAGGATTGTTGTGGATGTCATTGTCATTATCCTAGTTGGCAATATGAGTGTTTTTATCATTGAAATAGACTAATCTTAGGCTGGGTATTGCCTACCTGTATTAAGAATAGAATAATATGATAGAATAAAATAGAATAGAATTCAGGCATAGGCCTAACTAAACGTTTATAGAACAGACCATTTATATATCACCCAGAAATATAACCCAAGTCACACAGACACATTCCCTAGGCTGTTTATCAAGTATTCACATAAAATACAGTGAGTGCCCTTTGTAAAAGCCTTGGCGCGCAACAGATAAACTGATCTTGAAACAGCCGATTAAAATGTCAGTGTGGCATTCCTTTCTTTTTCACCTCATTTAACACGCCCAGTTCATCTGTTAGACAAATCCCTAAATTCAGCCAAGCCGCCTGCCATACATTAATTATAGTCAAAGAAGCTTGTTAGAGAGAGACAGAGTACTTACCATGATAATGCCTCTGTTATTATATCCGTTCCAAATCTCCCAGGAATCGGTCAAATGGAACTTGTCGGGGCGACTTTGAGCAAGGAGCCCGTTAAAATAACACTCTCACTCCGCCACGGTGAGGGGCACCTATTTCTGCAGCACCAGGAATTTTTCCTACAAACTAATACCGAAAACAAATAATTATATGAGTCCAAATGTCCTTGTCAAGAGTTGAGAGGCAACATTTGAATTAAACCAAAACCACTGCATTATCCATGTCGTTTGAGTGGCTTTCTGAGAGGAGGACTGAGGCTACATGTGGAATCTGCCCAGCCCAGGTAACACACCCAAGGGAGAAAGACTAGTGACAGCAGGTATGGCAGTATGTTGTGCAACACTTTTAGTCCAACACAAAAGTAAAGCACTCTCAGAGACACAAACACGAGACACACACACTCACGCACCCACACACACACACACACACAAACACACTCCCACGCACGCACGCGCGCGCACACACACAAACACATGAGGCACACACACACTCACAAACACGCACGCACATGCACACACGCACGCACGTACGCACACACACACACTGTTGATACCTCCCTCCCCCCTAAACTGATAAATTATTCATCTATTGCAGTTGAAACCTGCCTCTCCAACCCCATTAAACATTTAAACTCTGTTTTGAATCAACTTTCTTATACCAACGCTTGTGGGAACCGAACATAGACCCATTACATAAGCAATTCATGTATGAAAAATGTATGCACTCACTAACTGTAAGTCGCTCTGGATAAGAGCGTCTGCTAAATGACTTAAATGTAAATGTAAATGCAATAGTTCATTATAAAATACCTGTAGACACTCACCAGAAAAACTGCCCACTGAGCACACACTGGTTGAATCAACGTTGTTTCCAACCAACATGGAATAGACGTTGAATTGACGTCTGTGCCCAGTGAGTGGTTATTTACAGGATTAAGGTAAATATTTATACTAGAGATGGATAGATGCTGTAGGATACTATTTGTGATATTTACTGACTACACTGTGTGAACTAGAATGTGAGGATTAGACGAAATAACAAGAGAGTTTGCATCCAAAATGGCCCCTTATTCCATATATAGTGCACTACTTTTGACCAGGGCATGTACAACTCTGGTCAAAAGTAGTGCACTATGAAGGGAATATGGTGTAATTTGGGACACAAAGAACTGACAATGCAAATATATATATATATATATATATATATATATATATATATATATATATATATATATATATATATATTAGAAGGTGTCCTTAACATTTTGTACATTCAGTGTACAGGGTCAGTTCCAATACCATATTTACATTGTGCAGGGATACTGGAGTGATAGAGGTAGATATGTATTTTATTTTTATTTTTATTTCACCTTTATTTAACCAGGTAAACCAGTTGAGAACAAGTTCTCATTTACAACTGCGACCTGGCCAAGATAAAGCATAGCAGTGCGATAAAAACAACAACACAGAGTTACATATGGGGTAAAACAAAACAAAAATCAAAAAAATACAACAGAAATACAATTAATATACAGTGTGCAAATTTAGCAAGTTATGGAGGTAAGGCAATAAAATAGGCTATAGTGCAAAATAATTACAATTTAGTATTAACACTGGAATGATGTGCAAGAGATGATGTGCAAATAGAGATACTGGGGTGCAGATGAGCAAAATAAATAACAATATAGGGATGAGGTAGTTGGCGGGCTAATTTCAGATGGGCTGTGTACAGGTGCAGTGATCGGTAAGGTGCTCTGACAACTGATGCCTAAAGTTAGTGAGGGAGATAAGCGTCTCCAGCTTCAGAGATTTTTGCAGTTTGTTCCAGTCATTGGCAGCAGAGAACTGGAAGGAATTGCGGCCAAAGGAGGTGTTGGCTTTGGGGATGACCAGTGAGATATATCCCGCTGGAGCTGCAGACTACGGGTGGGTGTTGCTATGGTGACCAATGAGCTAAGATAAGGCGGGGATTTGCCTAGCAGTGATTTATAGATGGCCTGGAGCCAGTGGGTTTGGCGACGAATATGTAGTGAGGACCAGCCAACAAGAGCGTACAGGTCACAGTGGTGGGTATTATATGGGGCTTTGGAGACAAAACGGATGGCACTGTGATAGACAACATCCAATTTGCTGAGTAGAGTGTTGGAGGCTATTTTGTAAATGACATCGCCGAAGTCAAGGATCGGTAGGATAGTCAGTTTTACAAGGGCATGTTTGGCAGCATGAGTGAAGGAGGCTTTGTTGCGAAATAGGAAACCGATTCTAGATTTAACTTTGGATTGGAGATTCTTAATGTGAGTCTGGAAGGAGAGTTTACAGTCTAACCAGACACCTAGATATTTGTAGTTGTCCACGTACTCTAGGTCAGACCCGTCTAGAGTAGTGATTCTAGTCGGGTGGGCGGGTGCAAGCAGCGTTCGGTTGAAGAGCATGCATTTTGTTTTACTAGTGTTTAAGAGCAGTTGGAGGCTACTGAAGGAGTGTTGTATGGAATTGAAGCTCGTTTGGAGGTTTGTTAACACAGTGTCCAATGAAGGGCCAGATGTATACAAAATGGTGTCGTCTGCGTAGAGGTGGATCTGAGAGTCACCAGCAGCAAGAGCGACGTCATTGATATACACAGAGAAAAGAGTTGGCCCAAGAATTGAACCCTGTGGCACCCCCATAGAGACTGCCATAGGTCCAGACAACAGGCCCTCCGATTTGACACATTGAACTCTATCTGAGAAGTAGTTGGTGAACCAGGCGAGGCAGTCATTAGAGAAACCAAGGCTATTTAGTCTGCCAATAAGAATGCGGTGGTTGACAGAGTCGAAAGCCTTGGCCAGGTCAATGAAAACGGCTGCACAGTACTGTCTATTATCGATCGCGGTTATAATATCATTTAGGACCTTGAGCGTGGCTGAAGTGCACCCATGACCAGCTCGGAAACCGGATTGCATAGCAGAGAAGGTACGGTGGGATTCGAAATGGTTGGTGATCTGTTTGTTGACTTGGCTTTCAAAAACTTTTGAAAGGCAGGGCAGGATGGATATGGGTCTGTAACAGTTTGGATCTAGAGTGTCACCCCCTTTGAAGAGGGGGGATGACCGCGGCAGCTTTCAATCTCTGGGGATCTCAGACGTTACGAAAGAGAGGTTGAACAGGCTAGTAATAGGGGGTTGCGACAATTTCGGCGGCTAGTTTTAGAAAGAAAGGGTCCAGATTGTCTAGTCCAGATGATTTGTAGGGTCCAGATTTTGCAGCTCTTTTAGAACATCAGCTGTCTGGATTTGTGTGAAGGAGAAGCGGGGGGGCATGGGCAAGTTGCAGCGGAGGGTGCAGAGCTGGTGGCCGGGGTAGTGGTAGCCAGGTGGAAAGCATGGCCAGCCGTAGCAAAATGCTTGTTGAAATTCTCGATTATTGTAGATTTATCGGTGGTGATAGTGTTTCCTAGCCTCAGTGCAGTGGGCAGCTGGGAGGAAGTGCTCTTATTTTCCATGGACTTTACAGTGTCCCAAAACTTTTTGGAGTTAGTGCAGGACGGCTCATAATAATGGCTGGAATGGAGTCAATGGAATGGTATCAAACATGTGTTTTCCATGTGGTTGATACCATTCTATTGACTCCATTCCAGCTATTACTATGAGCCGTCCTCCCCTCAGCAGCCTCCACTGGTATAGAGGTAAGGTGATATATGATAAACAGTGTAGTAGCAGTGTATATGATGATTGTGTGTGTGTGTAGAGTCAGTATAAATGTGTGTGCATGTTATGTGTGTATGTGTGTATGTGTGTGTGTGTGTGTATGTGTGTGTGTGTGTGTGTGTGTGTGTAGAGTTCTGTGAGTGTGCATAGAGACAGTCAAAAAATAAAATACAAGAGTCAACTCAGATTCACGTAGCCATTTTGTTTGCTATTTAGTAGTGTTATGGCTTGGGGATAGAAGGTGTTCAGGAGCCTGTTGGTGTCAGACTTCATGCACCGGTACCACTAGCCGTGCGGAAGCAGAGAGAACAGTCTATGGTTTGGGTGGCTGGAGTCTTTAACGATTTTCCGGGCCTTCCTTTCACACCGCCTTATATAGAGGTCCTGGATGGCAGGGAGCTCGGCCCCAGTGATGTGCTGGGCTGTCCGTGCCACCTTCTGTAGCGCCATGCGATCGCGGGCGGTGCAGTTGCCATACCAAGCAGTGATGCTGCCAGTCAAGATGCTCTCAATAGTGCAGCTGTATAACTTTTTGAGGATTTGAGGGCCCATGCCAAACCTTTTCAACCTCTTGAGGGAGAAGAGGCGCTGTCGCGACTTCTTTACGACTGTGCGCGCCTGTGTGGACCATTTTAAGTCCTTAGTGATTTGGACACTGAGGAACTTGAAGCTCTCGACCCGCTCCACTGCAGTCCCGTCGATGTGGATGGGGCTGTGCCTGGGATGATGGAGTTGATGTGTACAATAACCAGTCTTTCAAAGCACTTCATGATTACAGAAACAGGAATGATGGTGGTCAGCTTAATAAGACATGTGGGGATTACAGACTGGGACAAGAAGAGGTTGAAAATGACCGTGAACATGCTTGTCAGCTGTTCTGCGCATGCTCTGAGAATATGCCCTGGAAACCATGCGGCCCCGCGGCCTTGCGAGTGTTGACCTGATTAAAGACCTTACTCACGTCGGCCTTGGAGAGCGAGATCACCCAGTCCTCTGGGTTGATCGGGGCCCTCGTGCACAGCACAGTGTTGTTGTTGTCAAAAAGTGCATAAAACGCATTGAGTTCATCTGGTAGAGAGGCATCATTGGGCAGATCATGGCTGGGTCTTCCTTTGTAATCCGTACTGGACTGTAACTCCTGCCACATGTGGCGTGCGTCGGAGGCTGTGTAATATGATTCCACCTTATTCCTATATTGTCCTTTTGCTCGTTTGATGACTCTGCAGAGGTCATAGTGGGACTTCCTGTTCCTGTCCTCAGCTGTAGCCTCAGGGTTGTCTGCGATAGAATGTGTGCGGTAGCCCTGTCCTTTAGTTTAGCGCCAACCTCATAGTTAATCCAGGGCTTTTGATTGGGGAAGCAGCGACCCTTCACTGTGGGGACAACGTCACCGATGCATTTCCTAATGAAGCCGGTGACCAAGGTGGTTAGCTCATCGATATTAACGGCGAAGTCTCTGAACATATTCCAATCAGCGCTAGCAAATCAGTCCTGTAGCATAATCTCTGCTTCTGATGACCATTTCTCAACGGAGCAAGTCACGGGTACTTCCTGTTTGAGGTTCTGCTTGAAAACAGGAAGCAGGAGTACGGAGTAATGATCAGATTTGCTGAATGGGGGACGAGGGAGGGCCTTGTATGCTTGCTTGTGGGTAGAGTAACAGTGGTCTTTATCACTCCTACTGGCAAAGGAGACGTGTTGATGGAAGTTGGGCATCACGTGTCTTAATGACGCGGAATTAAAAGCACCGGCAACAAGGAAAGCAGCCTCCGGGTGCAAGTTTTCCTGCTCGTTTATAGCCTCGTACAGTTTGTTAAGTGCCAGCTTGTTATTTTTCTTGTCCTGAGGTGGAATGTATACAACAGTCACGATAACAGCTGAAAACTCCCTTGGGAGGTAGAAGGGTCAGCATTTAAGCATCAGGTATCCCAAGACGGGTGAACAATGGTTCAAGACTTCCACTGCACCCGAGTCAGCACACCATTTGTTGTTAATGAAAAGGCACACCCTTCACCCTCTCACTTTCCCTGACTCCACTGTCCTGTCGCCTCGGTGAATGCAGAATCCATCGAGTTGGATAGCAATGGGGTATCTTGTCCGAAAGCCATGTTTCAGAAAAGCAGAGAATATTGCAGTCACAAGAGTCCCGTTGGTAGCAAATCCCGATCGGAGGTTATCCATCTTATTATCAAGTGATTGGCCAATAGAATGTAGGGAAGAAGTGGCCGTTTTTTCCTTCGCCTTAATCTCGCCAGGACTCCCCATAAGAGCTCTTGCCTCGAGGAAAATGCAGATTACTGTACATCTTAGGCTGTTGAGTGGACAAACTACTAGGTTTATAAGTTATTTGTATGGCAGATACACCTGAACAGATGTACACAAGTATTCTTTATAAGAAGCGCATTTCCTATCTAAAGCTTTGAACAGGAACTAGATCCACACACGTTGAACCAGACACAGGCCTTATATACAGTTGAAGTCGGAAGTTTACATACACCTTAGCCAAATACATTTAAACTCAGTTTTTCACATATCCTGACATTTAATCCTAGTAAAAATTCCCTGTCTTAGGTCAGTAAGGATCACCACTTTATTTTAAGAATGTGAAATGTCAGAATAATAGTAGAGAGAATTATTTCTTACAGATTTTATTTCTTTCATCACATTCCCAGTGGGACAGAAGTTTACATAAACTCAATTAGAATTTGGTAGCATTGCCTTTAAATTGTTTAACTTGGGTCAAATGTTTCGGGTAGAATTCCACAATCTTCCCACAATAAGTTGGGTGAATTTTGGCCCATTCCTCCTGACAGAGCTGGTGTAACTGAGTCAGGTTTGTAGGCCTCCTTGCTCGCACACGCTTTTTCAGTTCTGCCCAAACATTTTCTATAGGATTGAGGTCAGGGCTTTGTGATGGCCACTCCAATACCTTGACTTTCTTGTCCTTAAGCCATGCTGCCACAACTTTGGAAGTATGCTTGGGGTCATTGTCCATTTGGAAGACCCATTTGCGACCAAGCTTTAACTTATTGACTGATGTCTTGAGATGATGCTTCAAAACATCCACATAATTTTCCTTCCTCATGATGCCATCTATTTTGTGAAGTGCACCAGTCCCTCCTGCAGCAAAGCACCCCCACAGCATGATGCTGCCACCCCCATGCATCACGCTTGGGATGGTGTTCTTCGGCTTGCAAGCACCCCCTTTTTCCTCCAAACATAACGATGGTCATTATGGCCAAACAGTTCTATTTTAGTTTCATCAGACCAGAGGACATATCTCCAAAAAGTACGATCTTTGTCCCCATGTGCAGTTGCAAACCGTAGTCTGGCTTTTTATGGCGGTTTTGGAGCAGTGGCTTCTTCCTTGCTGAGCGGCCTTTCAGGTTATGTCGAAATAGGACTTGTTTTACTGTGGATATAGATACTTTTGTACCTGTTTCCTCCAGCATCTTCACAAGGTCCTTTGCTGTTGTTCTGGGATTGATTTGCACTTTTCACACCAAAATATGTTAATCTCTAGGAGACCGAACACGTCTCCTTCCTGAGCGGTATGACGGCTGCGTGGTCCCATGGTGTTTATACTTGCGTACTATTGTTTGTACAGATGAACGTGGTACCTTCAGGCGTTTGGAAATTGCTCCCAAGGATGAACCAGACTTGTGGAGGTCTACAATTTTTTTTCTGAGGTCTTGGATGATTTATTTTGATTTTCCCATGATGTCAAGCAAAGAGGCACTTTGTTTGAAGGTAGGCCTTGAAATACATCCACAGGTACACCTCCAATTGACTCAAATGATGTCAATTAGCCTATCAGAAGCTTCTAAAGCCATGACATAATTTTCTGGAATTTTCCAAGCTGTTTAAAGGCACAGTCAACTTAGTGTATGTAAACTTCTGACCCACTGGAATTGTGATACGGTGAATTATAAGTGAAATAATCTGTCTGTAAACAATTGTTGGAAAAATTAGTTGTGTCATGCACAAAGTAGATGTCCTAACCGACTTGCCAAAACTATAGTTTGTTAACAAGAAATTTGTGGAGTGGTTGAAAAACGAGTTTTAATGACTCAAACCTAAGTGTGTGTAAACTTCCGACTTCAACTGTACACTTCAAGGGAGCATTGGCTGGACAATTCAAGTCACTGTGCGGGTGTGACACATACCAGATGTCCCTGTTCAAGGAACGTCACCTTTTGTGAGGATAGCAACAGACACAAAACACAGATGGGCAATGACATTGCATGCCCAAAATGTTGACAAATTATAAAGCTATGTCAACAATGTCAGCTATGTGGTTAAATAGGCCGTCTTCCTCAATGTTTTTCAGACACATCTTAGTTCATCTTTAATTAATGTTACAGGTGTCTCTCATTTCCTTATAACATACCTAGCATTGGCGTATGCTGTTGAACACGTTTTCTATACACTAGAAGTCACACTGTTCCTGTAGTTTGATTGACAATACAATGACCAAACCACCACTGGCATTCCTTGTGATCTCATAGCCATAATCTTGTCACTTTGGGTGCGTTCGTAAATTGCCTCCAGTGTGTCAGAGTGTGCTCTGGGTTATTCGTAAATTCAGAGCACTGTCAGATTTCCTGTTCTTAAATTCAGAGCGTTTCGTTCTCTGCGTATCCAGAGCGTACACTGGACACTCTGACCTGGACACTCTGACCGAGGAGTAGGGTTGATCTGAGCTTTCTGACCTCACAACAGCAGTCAAGCACCCAAGCTAAACTGGCTAAAGTTGGCTAGCTTGCTAGCTACATCCAGACACAAATGAGAGAACACCTCATTCTGACCATTTTACTCGCCCTAGCAGAGCTGGTTAGGCTGTTTTCATGTTATCTAGAGCGTAAGTGACTGTAACTGTGCTGCTTATGTTTTTTTTTGCTGATGTTTACTGACACCGGTCATATTCAATGGGTGTTGTGCATTCGTAAATTCATCAGTAATTCTGACGAGAGTGCTCTGAAATCGGAGTAGATAGCCAGAGTGAATTTACAAACGCACCCAAAGTAGACAGCCCTCGGCCCTAAACCCTCAGCCCATGTTTTATATCGTCACACCCTTTGTCTCATTCTCTCTCACTGAGCCGCTGCTGTAGACATACCAAGGTGCTAACTCAATCAACATATTGGCAAACAAAAACTCTGTGTAGAAGTATGCACAGATCTAGGATCAGGCTACCATCCCTGAATTCGAGTTAGGGTGGAGGACACAAAATGGGCCTCAGGGGCCGTATCCACAAATCAAATCAAATCAAATCCAATTTTATTGGCCACATGCGCCGAATACAACAGGTGCAGACATTACAGTGAAATGCTTACTTACAGCCCTTAACCAACAGTGCATTTATTTTTAATAAAAAAGTAAAATAAAACAACAACAAAAAAGTGTTGAGAAAAAAAGAGCAGAAGTAAAATAAAATAACAGTAGGGAGGCAATATATACACAGGGGGGTACCGGTGCAGAGTCAATGTGCGGGGGCACCGGCTAGTTGAGGTAGTTGAAGTAATATGTACATGTGGGTAGAGTTAAAGTGACTATGCATAAATAATTAACAGAGTAGCAGCAGCGTAAAAAGATGGGGTGGGGGGGCAGTGCAAATAGTCTGGGTAGCCATGATTAGCTATTCAGGAGTCTTATGGCTTGGGGGTAGAAGCTGTTGAGAAGTCTTTTGGACCTAGACTTGGCACTCCGGTACCGCTTGCCGTGCGGTAGCAGAGAGAACAGTCTATGACTAGGGTGGCTGGAGTCTTTGACAATTTTGAGGGCCTTCCTCTGACACCGCCTGGTATAGAGGTCCTGGATGGCAGGAAGCTTGGCCCCAGTGATGTACTGGGCCGTACGCACTACCCTCTGTAGTGCCTTGCGATCGGAGGCCAAGCAGTTGCCATACCAGTCGGTGATGCAACCAGTCAGGATGCTCTCGATGGTGCAGCTGTAGAATTTGTTGAGGATCTGAGGACCCATGCCAAATATTTTCAGTCTCCTGAGGGGGAATAGGCTTTGTCGTGCCCTCTTCACGACTGTCTTGGTGTGTTTGGACCATGATAGTTCGTTGGTGATGTGGACACCAAGGAACTTGAAGCTCTCAACCTGTTCCACTACAGCCCCGTCGATGAGAATGGGGGCGTGCTCAGTCCTCTTTTTTTCCCTGTAGTCCACAATCATCTCCTTTGTCTTGGTCACGTTGAGGGAGAGGTTGTTATCCTGGCACCACACGGCCAGGTCTCTGACCTCCTCCCTATAGGCTGTCTCATCGTTGTCAGTGATCAGGCCTACCACTGTTGTGTCGTCGGCAAACTTAATGATGGTGTTGGAGTCGTGCCTGGCCATGCAGTCATGGGTGAACAGGGAGTACAGGAGGGGACTGAGCACGCACCCCTGAGAGGCCCCCGTGTTGAGTATCAGTGTGGCAGATGTGTTGTTACCTACCCTTACCACCTGGGGGCGGCCCGTCAGGAAGTCCAGGATCCAGTTGCAGAGGGAGGTGTTTAGTCCCAGGATCTTTAGCTTAGTGATGAGCTTTGAGGGCACTATGGTGTTGAATGCTGAGCTGTAGTCAATGAATAGCATTCTCACGTAGGTGTTCCTCTTGTCCAGGTGGGAAAGGGCAGTGTGGAGTGCAATAGAGATTGCATCATCTGTGGATCTGTTGGGGCGGTATGCAAATTGGAGTGGGTCTAGGGTTTCTGGGATAATGGTGTTGATGTGAGCCATGACCAGCCTTTCAAAGCACTTCATGGCTACAGACGTCAGTGCTACCGGTCGGTAGTCATTTAGGCAGGTTATCTTAGTGTCCTTGGGCACGGGGACTATGGTGGTCTGCTTGAAACATGTTGGTATTACAGACTCAGTCAGGGACATGTTGAAAATGTCAGTGAAGACACTTGCCAGTTGGTCAGCACATGCCCGGAGTACACGTCCTGGTAATCCATCTGGCCCTGCAGCCTTGTGAATGTTGACCTGCTTAAAAGTCTTACTCACATCGGCTACGGAGAGCGTGATCACATAGTCAACAGCTGGTGCTCTCATGCATGCTTCAGTGTTGCTTGCCTCGAAGCAAGCATAGAAGTGGTTTAGCTCATCTGGTAGGCTTGTGTCACTGGGAAGCTCGCGGCTGTGCTTCCCTTTGTAGTCTGTAATAGTTTTCAAGCCCTGCCACATCCGACGAGCGTCAGAGCCGGTGTAGTACGATTCAATCTTAGTCCTGTATTGACTCTTTGCCTGTTTGATGGTTCGTCGGAGGGCATAGCGGGATTTCTTATAAGCGTCCAGGTTAGAGTCCCGCTCCTTGAAAGCGGCAGCTCTACCCTTTAGCTCAGTGCGGATGTTTCCTGTAATCCATGGCTTCTGGTTGGGGTATGTACGTACGGTCACTGTGGGGACGACATCATCGATGCACTTATTGATGAAGCCAGTGACTGATGTGCTGTACTCCTCAATGCTATCTGAAGAATCCCGGAACATGTTCCAGTCTGTGCTAGCAAAACAGTCCTGTAGCTTAGCATCTGCGTCATCTGACCACTTTTTTATTAACCGAGTCACTGGTGCTTCCTGCTTTAGTTTTTGCTTATAAGCAGGAATCAGGAGGATAGAGTTATGGTCAGATTTTCCAAATGGAGGGTGAGGGAGAGCTTTGTATGCGTCTCTGTGTGTGGAGTAAAGGTGGTCTAGAGTTTTTTTTCCTCTGGTTGCACATTTAACATGCTGGTAGAAATTAGGTAGAACGGATTTAAGTTTCCCTGCATTAAAGTCCCCTGCCACTAGGAGCGCTGCCTTTGGATGAGCGTTTTCCTGTTGACTTATGGCCTTATACAGCTCATTCAGTGCAATCTTAATGCCAGCATTGGTTTGTGGTGGTAAATAGACAGCTATGAAAAATATAGATGAAAACTCTCTTGGTAAATAGTGTGGTCTACATCTTATCATAAGATACTCTACCTCAGGCGAGCAAAACCTCGAGACTTCCTTAGTATTTGATTTTGTGCACCAGCTGTTGTTTACAAATATACACAGACCGCCACCCCTTTTCTTACCGGAGTCAGCCGTTCTATCCTGCCGATGTAGCGTATAGCCCGCTAGCTGTATGTTATCTATGTCGTCGTTCAGCCATGACTCGGTGAAACATAAGATATTACAGTTTTTAATGTCCCGTTGGTAGGATAACCGTAATCTTAGGTCATCCAATTTATTTTCCAATGATTGAAGATTGGCTAATAGGATTGATGGGAGCGGCAGTTTACTCGCTCGCCGTCGGATCCTTACAAGGCACCCCAACCTACGTCCACGATATCTCCGTCTCTTCCTCATGCGAATGACGGGGATTTGGGCCTTGTCGGGTGTCTGTAGGATATCCTTCGCGGCCGCCTCGTTGAAGAAAAATTATTAGTCCAATACGAGGTGAGTAATCGCTGTCCTGATATCCAGAAGCTCTTTTTGGTTATAAGAGACGATGGCAGAAACATTATGTACAAAATAAATTACAAATAACGCGAAAAAACACACATAATAGTACAATTGGTTAGAGGGCTGTAAAACGGCAGCCATCTTCTCCGGCGCCATTCAAAGCCTCTCAGAGTAGAAAATTGGTTGTAAGTGCTGAGAATACAGACATTTTACTCCTACTCTGATGGGTAACAATAAACTCTATGCATAAAGCCTCTTTAGTCATGAGTCCCACCTAGTCGACAGATATTTAGGAGATCTCATGAGCTGTCCTAACCAGTTAGGAGTTACCAGCAGCTGTCTTGATGATAGAAGTGGGTAGTCAGTCAGTGGTTCCTGCACCATAGACAGGCAAATGCTTTCGAGTTGTTGAAATAATGGTTTGATATTTCTATATGATCAACCCATAAATAACAGTGTCTCTTGCACTTTTGACAATGATTTCACATAAGGCCTAGGCCTCATAGGGTGACTTGGGGTAACCCCCCCCCCCTCCTGTAATTCTCACAGAAACCACTATGTCAACAACAACAAAATTCCAACCCTTTCCCTGGCTTCCATTACTCTTGCTCAACTAAACAATTAATCTGTCTCATCTCAACTTTTTAAGTCAATCCAACAAAACTATTTGTGATGGCCAGTCCCAACTGTGGCTTATGTTGCAAAATCGGATTACAAAAGTTCAGATTCAGAGCTCCGAAATGGTATATCATACACTGTGATTGGAGGAAGCATGGGCAAGTTATGTTACTATAAACATTAATAAACATGTTATCCCACTTAGGACAGAAGTATGAAAAATGCCTTGAAAGATTTGATGTACAGTCACATTCACCGTGGTTGTCTGAAGCGAGCACAGCTGGCGATGCCTCATCGCGATTGGTTATTCCCAATGATGTATTCAAATAAAATAAAATGTTATTTGTCACATGCGCCGAATACAACAGGTGTAGACCTTACAGTGAAATGCTTACTTACAAGCCCTTAACCAACAATGCAGTTTTAAGAAAGAATACCAAAAAAAATCTAAATAAAATATACAATTATACAAAATAAAAGTAACAAATAATTAAAGAGCAGCAGTAAAAATAACAATAGCGAGGCTATATACAGGGGGTACCAGTACCGAGTCAATGTGCGGGGGCACCGGTTAGTTGAGGTAATTGAGGTAATATGTACATGTAGGTAGAGTTATTACAATGACTATGCATAGATAATAAACAGAGAGTAGCAGCAGCGTACAAGTGTGTGTGTGTGTGTGTGGGGGGGGGGCAATGCAAATAGTCTGAGTAGCCATTTGATTAGATGTTCAGTAGTCTAATGGCTTGGGGGTCGAAGCTGTTTAAAAGCCTCTTGGACCTAGACTTGGCGCTCCGGTACCGCTTGCCGTGTGGTAGCAGAGAGAACAGTCTATGACTAGCGTGGCTGGAGTCTTTGACAATTTTTAGGGCCTTCCTCTGACACCGCCTGGCAGGAAGCTTGGCCCCAGTGATGTACTGAACCATACGCACTACCCTCTGTAGTGCCTTGCGGTCAGAGTCCGAGCAGTTGCCATACCAGGCAGTGATGCAACCAGTCAGGATGCTCTCGATGGCGCAGCTGTAGAACCTTTTGAGGATCTGAGGACCCATGCCAAATCTTTTCAGTCTCCTTAGGGGGAATACGTTTTGTTGTGCCCTCTTCACGACTGTCTTGGTGTGATTGGACCATGTTAGTTTGTTGGTGACGTGGACACCAAGGAACTTGAAGCTCTCAACCTGCTCCACTACAGCCCCATTAATGAGAATGGGGGCGTGCTCGGTCCTCTTCTATTTCCTGTAGTCCACAATCATCTCCTTTGTCTTGATCACGTTGAGGGAGAGGTTGTTGTCCTGGCACCACACGGCCAGGTCTCTGACCTCCTCCCTATAGGCTGTCTCATTGTTGTCAGTGATCAGGCCTACCACTGTTGTGTCATCAGGAAACTGAATGATGGTGTTGGAGTCGTGCCTGGCCATGCAGTCATGAGTGAACAGGAGGGGACTAAGCACGCACCCCTGAGGGGCCCCCGTGTTGAGGATCAGCATGACGGATGTGTTGTTACCTACCCTTACCACCTGGGGGCGGCCCGTCAGGAAGTCCAGGATCCAGTTGCAGAGGGAGGTGTTTAGTCCCAGGGTGCTTAGCTTAGTGATGAGCTTTGAGGGCACTATGGTGTTGAATGCTGAGCTGTAGTCAATGAATAGCATTCTCACATAGGTGTTCCTTTTGTCCAGGTGTGAAAGGGCAGTGTGCAATAGAGATTGCATCATTTGTGGATCTGTAGGGGCGGTATGCAAATTGGAGTGGGTCTAGGGTTTCTGGGATAATAGATTTGATGTGATCCATGACCTGCCTTTCAAAGCACTTCATGGCTATAGACGTCAGTGCTACGGGTCAGTAATCATTTAGGCAGGTTACCTTAGTGTTCTTGGGCACAGGGACTATGGTGGTCTGCTTGAAACATGTTGGTATTACAGACTCAGACAGGGAGAGGTTGAAAATATCAGTGAAGACACTTGCCAGTTGGTCAGCGCATGCTCGGAGTACACGTCCTGGTAATCTGTCGGTGAATCCTTGTGAATGTTGACATGTTTAAAGGTTTTACTCACATCGGCTACGGAGAGCGTGATCACACAGTCGTCCAGAACAGCTGATGCTCTCATGCATGTTTCAGTGTTACTTGCCTCGAAGTGAGCATAGAAGTAATTATGCTCATCTGGTAGGCTTGTGTCACTGGGAAGCTCGCGGCTGTGCTTCCCTTTGTAGTCTGTAATAGTTTGCAAGCCCTGCCACATCCGACAAGCGTCAGAGCCGGTGTAGTATGATTCGATCTTAGTCCTGTATTGACATTTTGCATGTTTGATGGTTCGTCACAGGGCATAGCGGGATTTCTTATAAGCGTCCGGGTTAGAGTCCCGCTCCTTGAAAGCAGCAGCTCTACCCTTCAGCTCAGTGCGGATGTTGCCTGTAATCCATGGTTCTTGGTTGGGGTATGTACGTACAGTCACTGTGGGGACAACATCTTCGATGCACTTATTGATGAAGCCAGTGACTGATGTGCTGTACTCCTCAATGCCATCGGAAGAATTCCGGAACATATTCCAGTCTGTGTTAGCAAAACAGTCCTGTAGCTTAGCATCTGCTTCATCTGACCACTTCTTTATTGACATGGTCACTGGTGCTTCCTGCTTTAGTTTTTGCTTGTAAGCAGGAATCAGGAGGATAGAATTATGGTCAGATTTGCCAAATGGAGGGCGAGGGAGAGCTTTGTACGCATCTCTGTGTGTGGAGTAAAGTTTTTTTCCCCTCTGGTTGCACATTTAACATGCTGGTAGAAATGAGGTAAAACAGATTTAAGTTTCCCTGCATTAAAGTCCCCGGCCACTAGGAGCGCCGCCTCTGGATGAGCGTTTTCCTGTTTGCTTATGGCCTTATACAGTTCATTGAGTGCGGTCTTAGTGCCAGCATCGGTTTGTGGTGGTAAATAGACAGCTACGAAGAATATAGATGAAAACTCTCTTGGTAGATAGTGTGGTTTACAGCTTATCATGAGATACTCTAACTCAGGCGAGCAAAACCTTGAGACTTCCTTAGATATCGTGCACCAGCTGTTGTTTACAAATATACATAGACCGCCACCCCTTGTCTTACCAGAGGCTGCTGTTCTATCCTGCCGATACAGTGTATAACCCGCCAGCTGTATGTTATTCATGTCTTCGTTCAGCCACGAGTCTGTGAAACATAAGATATTACAGTTTTGAATGTCCCGTTGGTAGGATATTCGTGCTTGTAGTTCGTCCACTTTATTATCAAGCGATTGTAAATTGGCCAATAGTATCGATGGCAAAGGCAGATTAGCCACTCGTCGCCTGCTACTTACTTACTTTGTGAACCATCATCAGTGCCACACCACTGCCCCACCCACTGGTCAACAACAGTCATTACACCTTCAATGACCATACAGGAGTTTATATATACAGTGGGGAAAAAAAGTATTTAGTCAGCCACCAATTGTGCAAGTTCTCCCACTTAAAAAGAGGAGAGAGGCCTGTAATTTTCATCATAGGTACACGTTAACTATGTCAGACAAATTGAGGAAAAAAAATCCAGAAAATCACATTGTAGGATTTTTTATGAATTTATTTACAAATTATGGTGGAAAATAAGTATTTGGTCACCTACAAACAAGCAAAATTTCTGGCTCTCACAGACCTGTAACTTCTTCTTTAAGAGGCTCCTCTGTCCTCCACTCGTTACCTGTATTAATGGCACCTGTTTGAACTTGTTATCAGTATAAAAGACACCTGTCCACAACCTCAAACAGTCACACTCCAAACTCCACTATGGCCAAGACCAAAGAGCTGTCAAAGGACACCAGAAACAAAATTGTAGACCTGCACCAGGCTGGGAAGACTGAATCTGCAATAGGTAAGCAGCTTGGTTTGAATAAATCAACTATGGGAGCAATTATTAGGAAATGGAAGACATACAAGACCACTGATAATCTCCCTCGGTCTGGGGCTCCACGCAAGATCTCACCCAGTGGGGTCAAAATGATCACAAGAACGGTGAGCAAAAATCCCAGAACCACACGGGGGGACCTAGTGAATGACCTGCAGAGAGCTGGGACCAAAGTAACAAAGCCTACCATCAGTAACACACTACGCCGCCAGGGACTCAAATCCTGCAGTGCCAGACGTGTCCCCCTGCTTAAGCCAGTACATGTCCAGGCCCGTCTGAAGTTTGCTAGAGTGCATTTGGATGATCCAGAAGAGGATTGGGAGAATGTCATATGGTCAGATGAAACCAAAATATAACTTTTTGGTAAAAACTCAACTCGTCGTGTTTGGAGGACAAAGAATGCTGAGTTGCATCCAAAGAACACCATACCTACTGTGAAGCATGGGGGTGGAAACATCATGCTTTGGGGCTGTTTTTCTGCAAAGGGACCAGGACGACTGATCCGTGTAAAGGAAAGAATGAATGGGGCCATGTATTGTGAGATTTTGAGTGAAAACCTCCTTCCATCAGCAAGGGCATTGAAGATGAAACGTGGCTGGGTCTTTCAGCATGACAATGATCCCAAACACACCGCCCGGGCAACGAAGGAGTGGCTTCGTAAGAAGCATTTCAAGGTCCTGGAGTGGCCTAGCCAGTCTCCAGATCTCAACCCCATAGAAAATCTTTGGAGGGAGTTTAAAGTCCGTGTTGCCGAGCGACAGCCCCAAAACATCACTGCTCTAGAGGAGATCTGCATGAAGGAATGGGCCAAAATACCAGCAACAGTGTGTGAAAACCTTGTGAAGACTTACAGAAAACATTTGACCTGTGTCATTGCCAACAAAGGGTATATAACAAAGTATTGAGAAACTTTTGTTATTGACCAAATACTTATTTTCCACCATAATTTGCAAATAAATTCATAAAAAATCCTACAATGTGATTTTCTGGATTTTTTTCCCTCATTTTGTCTGTCATAGTTGACGTGTACCTATGATGAAAATTACAGGCCTCTCTCATCTTTTTAAGTGGGAGAACTTGCACAATTGGCGGCTGACTAAATACTTTTTTCCCCCACTGTATTTATATATTTGCGAGAAAAAAAACATATGGGGGATTGGAAGTGATGCAGACAATTACATTGATGGAAGTGACAATCTATCTGATATATTAAAGCTGATCTACCCACAAAAAAAAGGACCACACTTCTCAATCGAAGCAGGAGTTCGTAGGGTGAAGTTACCTCTAGACACTGATCTTGAGTCAGTTTATCATGTTCACCACTCTTGGTTAAGGTTAGGATTGGGGGATGGAGAAGCTGATCCTAGAGCTGAGCTCAGGGAATCTCATGGTCAACATGTGGGGTGGAAAATAAATGGTCATAATAACAAAAAGCAGGCATTCACATTTCTAATGTGGAACTCATTGTCAGAGTACTGAAATTATTTTTAAGGCCGATTATGAATACTGTATTTTAGCCACAAGGACAATGATTCACTCAAAGGACAAAGATACACTCAAAGTCTTAAAATGTGTGTGTGTGTGTGTGTGTGTGTGTGTGTGTGTGTGTGTGTGTGTGTGTGTGTGTGTGTGTGTGTGTGTGTGCACAAAATGTGATGTAGTAGACCAGTCAGTAGACCAGTCAGTAGACCAGTCACCGGTAACCACCCACCCTCTTCCATCCATTCATTGATTGTCTTTCCAGACTGGATTCTGCTTTGCTGACCTAAACAGAACTCATTACTTTGGGAGAGGATGACGTCTGAGTCCCAAATGGCACCCTATTCCCTTTATAGTGCACTACTTTTGACAAGACCCATTGTGACTATGGAAGAATAGGGTGCCACGAAGGCTGATGGAAAACTTCGTTCAGAGGAGATGTAAGAACGCCTGACTCCACCCCTCCCACTCAGTCCCGGGTTGCCATAGAAACATTACTTCTCGAACAATAAACACAGTGATTAGTTCTGAACTTCTGCATTTATTCAACAGAGAGTATACTCTGTATTCAGTTTCCACAAATCATTCAACACCAACTGTGTCCCTGCTATGAAACTTTTCAAATCAAGTTGCATATGTAAACCGTCTCTTAGCTTGTTTACGTTATCGCATTTGAATTTAAAAAGCTCAAAGAGTGGGTAACAAAATTGTAGAATCCAGAGCCTGTATTCATAAAGCATCTCAGACTAGGAGAGCTTATAGGATCAGTTTTGCCTTTTAGATCACAATGAATAAGATTATATGAACAGGTGTGAACTGATCCTAGATCTGAGAAGCTTTCTGAATACGGACCCTGGTAGACCCTGGCGCTTGAAACACCAGGATTGTGGGTTCGATTCCCAAGGCCACCCATACGTAAAATGTATGCACACATGACTGTAAGTTGCTTTGGATAAAAGCGTCTGCTAAATTGCATGTATTTTATTTTATTACTATACATGTACAGTGCCTTCGGAAAGTATTCAGACCCCTTGACTTTTTCCATATTTTGTTACGTTACAGCCTTATTCTAAAATGTATTCATTGCTTTTTTTCCTCATCAATCTACACACAATACCCTATGATGACAAAGCAAAAACAGTTTTTTAGAAATTCTTGCTAATTTATCCCCCCCCCCAAAAATGGAAATATAACATTTACATAAGTATTCAGACCCTTTACCCAGTACTTTGTTGAAGCACCTTTGGCAGCGATTACAGCATTGAGTCTTCTTGGGTATGATGCTACAAGCTTGGCACACCTGTATTTGAGGAGTTTCTCCCATTATTCTCTGCAGATCCTCTCAAGCTCTGTCAGGTTGGATGGGGAACGTTGCTGCACAGCTATTTTCAGGTCTCTCCAGAGATGTTCGATCGGGTTCAAGTCCGGGCTCTGGCTGGACCACTCAAGGACATTCAGAGACTTGTCCCGAAGCCTCTCCTGCGTTGTCTTGGCTGTGTGCTTAGGGTCGTTGTCCTGTTGGAAGGTGAACCTTCACCCCAGTCTGAGGTCCTGAGCACTCTGGAGCAGGTTTTCATCAAGGTTCTCTCTGTACTTTGCTCCATTCATCTTTGCCTTGATCCTGACTAGTCTCCCAGTCCCTGCCGCTGAAAAACATTCCCACAGCATGATGCTGCCACCACCATGCTTCACCGTAGTGATGGTGACAGGTTTCCTCCAGACGTGACTCTTGGCATTCAGGCCAAAGAGTTCAATCTTGGTTTCATCAGGCCAGAGAATCTTGTTTCTCATGGTCTGAGAGTCTATAGGTGCCTTTTGGCAAACTCCAAGCGGGCTGTCATGTGCCTTTTTACTAAGGAGTGGCTTCCATCTGGCCACTCTACCATAAAGGCCTGATTGGTGGAGTGCTGCAGAGATGGTTGTCCTTCTGGAAGGTTCTCCCATCTCCACAGAGGAACTCTAGAGCTCTGTCAGAGTGACCATCAGGTTCTTGGTCACCTCCCTGACCAAGGCTCTTCTCCCCCGATTGTTCAGTTTGGCCGGGCGGCCAGCTCTAGGAAGAGTCTTGGTGGTTCCAAACTTCTTCCATTTAAGAATAATGGAGGCCACTGTGTTCTTGGGGACCTTCAATGCTGCAGAAATGTATTGGTACCCTTCCCCAGATCTGTGCCTCGATACAATCCTGTCTTGGAGCTCTACGGACAATTCCTTGGACCTCATGGCTTGGTTTTTCTGTGGGACCTTACAGTGGGGAAAAAAAGTATTTAGTCAGCCACCAATTGTGCAAGTTCTCCCACTTAAAAAGATGAGAGAGGCCTGTAATTTTCATCATAGGTACACGTCAACTATGACAGACAAAATGAGGAAAACAAATCCAGAAAATCACATTGTAGGATTTTTAATGAATTTATTTGCAAATGATGGTGGAAAATAAGTATTTGGTCAATAACAAAAGTTTCTCAATACTTTGTTATATACTCTTTGTTGGCAATGACACAGGTCAAACGTTTTCTGTAAGTCTTCACAAGGTTTTCACACACTGTTGCTGGTATTTTGGCCCATTCCTCCATGCAGATCTCCTCTAGAGCAGTGATGTTTTGGGGCTGTCGCTGGGCAACACGGACTTTCAACTCCCTCCAAAGATTTTCTATGGGGTTGAGATCTGGAGACTGGCTAGGCCACTCCAGGACCTTGAAATGCTTCTTACGAAGCCACTCCTTCGTTGCCCGCGGTGTGTTTGGGATCATTGTCATGCTGAAAGACCCAGCCACGTTTCATCTTCAATGCCCTTGCTGATGGAAGGAGGTTTTCACTCAAAATCTCACGATACATGGCCCCATTCATTCTTTCCTTTACACGGATCAGTCGTCCTGGTCCCTTTGCAGAAAAACAGCCCCAAAGCATGATGTTTCCACCCCCATGCTTCACAGTAGGTATGGTGTTCTTTGGATGCAACTCAGCATTCTTTGTCCTCCAAACACGACAAGTTGAGTTTTTACCAAAAAGTTCTATTTTGGTTTCATCTGACCATATGACATTCTCCCAATCCTCTTCTGGATCATCCAAATGCACTCTAGCAAACTTCAGACGGGCCTGGACATGTACTGGCTTAAGCAGGGGGACACGTCTGGCACTGCAGGATTTGAGTCCCTGGCGGCGTAGTGTGTTACTGATGGTAGGCTCTTTGGTCCCAGCTCTCTGCAGGTCACTAGGTCCCCCCGTGTGGTTCTGGGATTTTTGCTCACCGTTCTTGTGATCATTTTGACCCCACGGGGTGAGATTACAGGCCTCTCTCATCTTTTTAAGTGGGAGAACTTGCACAATTGGTGGCTGACTAAATACTTTTTTCCCCCACTGTATATAGACAGGTGTGTGCCTTTCCAAATCATGTCCAATCAATTGAATTTACCACAGGTGGACTCCAATCAAGTTGTAGAAACATCTCAAGGATGGTCAATGGAAACAGGATGCACCTGGGCTCAATTTCGAGTCTCATAGCAAAGGGTCTGAATACATTTCTGTTATTTATTTTTAATAAAAGTGCAACAATTTCTAATAAAAGTGCAACAACCTGTTTTCACTTTGTCATTATGGGGTATTCTGTGTAGATTGCTGAGGATTTGTATTTATTTAATCCATTTTAGAACGAGGCTGTAACGTAACAAAATGTGGAAAAAGTCAAGGGGTCTCAATACTTTCCGAAGGCACTGAAAGCAATATAAAAGCATAATTTACAATTAATTGTTCAGTACCTAATATGTCATGGGGCTACAGTGGCATATGCAATTTGCTAAGTGTCTCAACAATGTTAGTTACTCTACAACACCTAACCGTATGCTAACAGGACTTAGAGAAAGAGAGAGAGAGAGAGTTATTGAGAGTGTTATTGAGAGTGCCAGAGACAGTGTGAGACTGTTAGAGAGATGTATCCTTTTTTTGAGAACATTAAATTCGTCAAGGGACAACGCTCCACTCTTAGAAAAAAAAGTTCCAAAATGGTTATTCTGCTGTCCCCAAAAGAGAACCCTTTTTGCTTCCAGATAAAACCGTTTTTTTTTGTTTCCATGACACTATATATACAAAAGTATGTGGACACCCTTCAAATTAGTGGATTCGGCTATTTCAGCCACACCTGTTGCTGACAGGTGTATAAAATCGAGCACACAGCCATGCAATCCCGTAGACAAACATTGGCAGTTGTTACAAACCGGCTCAAAGTTCGTAACAAAAGGGAGACAACGTGGAGACAAGGAATATCAACATATATGTTTATTTAACTAAAGTAAAGTAAGTACAATTAACAATGGTGTGTGTAATCAGTAATCAGTAGTGTAAGTGAGTGTTTTGCAAGCATAAAATGTTATAATGCAAAGTGTTGAAAGGTGCCAAAGCAAACAACCATCAAGCCACAAAAATACCACAACAACAATCAATAAGGCGTCTGCATGGAGAGAGTCTCCTCAATGAATGTGGAAGAGGTCCATTTATCCTGGGACACAACCGGGCCCAGGTGTTTCCCATGTAGCTGACGACCCTCCCAACTCCGCCCACCGGCATCCTAATAAGGAAACAAGAGCAAAGAGAGAGAATACGGCAGACAGAGTGGGAGGGTCGTCGTCGTCACCCCCCCATAAAACCGGGGACCAACAAGGACCCCGGAACAACGTACTAGCCTCTGCATCCCAAACTGACAAATTGTACATGTTCACACCTCCACATGCCCAGCCATCATCCTCCTCCCCAGACCTCAGCAACCTTTACACAGGAATCAACGTTTAAGAGGAAAAAAGAAGAGAAGTCTAGGAGGGAACAGACAGGAAAGATAGAACATGACAAACCCAAACAATGGTCAGTCACATCAATATTCAGGAACAGGGCGCCCGAGAGAGCGCATCAGCAATCACGTTTTCCGTCCCCCGGATGTGCCGCACATCTAGATGGAAGGATTGTAAAAATAAACACCATCTCATTATCCTCTGATTAGGACACATCATGGACCTCAAAAAGGTGAGAGGTTTATGGTCGGTGTAGACCACAATAGGTACTACTCCCGACCCGACATACACTTCAATGTGTTGCAGCGCCCATATAAGTGCTAACGCTTCTTTTTCAATGACCGAATAGTTCAACTGACAATGGTTAAACTTTTTGGAAAATAAACTAACAGGCCTCTCAACCCCAGTCACATCTGCTTGCAGCAAAACTGCACCTGCCCCCACATGACTAGCATCCACCTGCAAGGTAAATAACAAATCCACACGAGGAGCAGCCAGTACCGGAGTTGAGGTAAGCAACCTCTTTGCATCTTCGAAAGCCTGTTGACAATGAGAAGACCATACGTAAACAGCCTTAGCTTTCAGCAAATCTGTCAAGGGAGCGACCACAGTAGAGAAGTTCCTACAAAAACCACGATAATACCCAATCATTCCCAAGAAACGCATCAGTTCCTTTTTAGTAGTTGGTAGTGGAAAAGCATCAATATCTACCACTTTAGCCCGAACAGGACGCACTTCACCCTGCCCAACCACCTTTCCAAGGTATGTCACAGTCGCCTGAGCAAACTCACATTTAGCCAAATTTATCGTGAGGCGACCCGCAGCCAGACGTTCGAACAAGGCTTGAATACGGGACAGATGTTCCTCCCAAGTATCGGCATATATCACTACATCATCCAGACAAACAGCGCACCCGGCCAGACCAGAGACAACCCTGTTCATAAGTCGCTGAAAAGTGGCAGGTGCATTACGCAGGCTGAAACTCATAACCGAATACGAGTACAGACCAAAAGGTGTAATAAAGGCAGAGATTTCACGTGCCCTACTCGTCAGTGGCACCTGCCAATAGCCCTTTAACAGGTCAAATATGCTCACAAACTTAGCTGCGCCGACTTGATCAACGCAGTCCTCCATCCGAGGAAGAGGAAATGAATCCGGCTTAGTGACATTGTTTACCTTACGGTAGTCCGTACAAAATCTGTTTGTTCCATCCGATTTACTGACCAAGATACAGGGAGAAGCCCAACTGGAGAAAGAAGACAACACAGTTTCTCTGAAGAAACTATAGAACCGTTGACGAATGGGGTCAGCATCTCCAATATCAATATCATGTTCTATTAAGTTTGTACGTGTAGGTGTATCAGAAAACAAACCTGGAAATCTCTGAATCAAACCAATCATCTCTTTCCGCCCATCAACAGGTAGATGAGTAAGAAGGCTATCTAAAATCTCCAGTGTCTCTGAATTTTTCAATCTACCCTGCAGTATGCAATTGTCGGGACCAGAAACATCTTCCTGCTCCTGCACAGACCTAGCATGACCAGAACCCAGGGAATAAACAGTATCAGCCAAAAGAACAGCCTTACCGTCCTCTGTAGACTCCCCCTGTTCAGTCTCAGAGGAACATGGCACAGTTGGTGTGCTTTCCTCCGTTCTGGAGTGGCAACTAGATAATTTTGCTCAGTGTACTGGCGCACCACTGTATATGGACCTTGAAACTTGGCTTGAAAAGGAGAACCAACAATTGGCAGCAGAGCCAGAACCTGATCACCTGGACTAAAGTGACAAGGCTCAGCTCGGCGATCATATATGCTCTTCATCCTGTCTTATGAAGATGATAGCTTCTCTTTAGCCATTTCACCAGCGGCATACAAGCGTCGCGGAAAATCACACACATATGATAACAGGGACTGAGGAGGCTCGGGAGACTTCCAGTCATCCTGGAGAACAGATAAAAGCCCACGCACCCTATGTCCAAACACAAGGTCATTTGGGCTAAAACCTGTGCTCTCCTGTGAAACCTCCCTAGCGGCTAACAGTAACCAAGGCAACCCCTCCTCCCAATCCTTATCCATCTCAGTACAATAAGCTCTCAACAAAGACTTACAGTGGGGGAAAAAAGTATTTAGTCAGCCACCAATTGTGCAAGTTCTCCATTTTAAAAAGATGAGAGAGGCCTGTAATTTTCATCATAGGTACACGTCAACTATGACAGACAAATTGAGCAAAAAAAATCCAGAAAATCACATTGTAGGATTTTTTATGAATTTATTTGCAAATTATGGTGGAAAATAAGTATTTGGTCACCTACAAACAAGCAAGATTTCTGGCTCTCACAGACCTGTAACTTCTTCTTTAAGAGGCTCCTCTGTCCTCCACTCATTACCTGTATTAATGGCACCTGTTTGAACTTGTTATCAGTATAAAAGACACCTGTCCACAACCTCAAACAGTCACACTCCAAACTCCACTATGGCCAAGACCAAAGAGCTGTCAAAGGACACCAGAAACAAAATGGTAGACCTGCACCAGGCTGGGAAGACTGAATCTGCAATAGGTAAGCAGCTTGGTTTGAAGAAATCAACTATGGGAGCAATTATTAGGAAATGGAAGACATACAAGACCACTGATAATCTCCCTCGATCTGGGGCTCCACGCAGATCTCACCCCGTGGTGTCAAAATGATCACAAGAACGGTGAGCAAAAATCCCAGAACCACACGGGGGGACCTAGTGACCTGCAGAGAGCTGGCACACTACGCCGCCAGGGACTCAAATCCTGCAGTGCGAGACGTGTCCCCCTGCTTAAGCCAGTACATGTCCAGGCCCGTCTGAAGTTTGCTAGAGTCCATTTGGATGATCCAGAAGAGGATTGGGAGAATGTCATATGGTCAGATGAAACCAAAATATAACTTTTTGGTAAAAACTAAACTCGTCGTGTTTGGAGGACAAAGAATGCTGAGTTGCATCCAAAGAACACCATACCTACTGTGAAGCATGGGGGTGGAAACATCATGCTTTGGGGCTGTTTTTCTGCAAAGGGACCAGGACGACTGATCCGTGTAAAGGAAAGAATGAATGGGGCCATGTATCGTGAGATTTTGAGTGAAAACCTCCTTCCATCAGCAAGGGCATTGAAGATGAAACGTGGCTGGGTGTTTCAGCATGACAATGATCCCAAACACACCGCCCGGGCAACGAAGGAGTGGCTTCGTAAGAAGCATTTCAAGGTCCTGGAGTGGCCTAGCCAGTCTCCAGATCTCAACCCCATAGAAAATCTTTGGAGGGAGTTTAAAGTCCGTGTTGCCCAGCGACAGCCCCAAAACGTCACTGCTCTAGAGGAGATCTGCATGGAGGAATGGGCCAAAATACCAGCAACAGTGTGTGAAAACCTTGTGAAGACTTACAGAAAACGTTTGACCTGTGTCATTGCCAACAAAGGGTATATAACAAAGTATTGAGAAACTTTTGTTATTGACCAAATACTTATTTTCCACCATAATTTGCAAATAAATTCATTAAAAATCCTACAATGTGATTTTCTGGATTTTTTTTCCTCATTGTGTCTGTCATAGTTGACGTGTACCTATGATGAAAATTACAGGCCTCTCTCATCTTTTTAAGTGGGAGAACTTGCACAATTGGTGGCTGACTAAATACTTTTTTCCCCCACTGTATGTGGAGGGGGCGGGGCCTCAGCTGATGACGTGATGGCCGTCCTGACCACATGATTGGCTGTCCTCTCCCATCATTGAGCTGTGCTCTGAGTTCACAAAGTTAGGAATATCGAAGTGGTGCGACAGGAAGTGGTGTTCCCTCTCTGACTTTCCCTCCTCCGGAAGTCCCTGGAGGTCGATACCGCCGTCTCCCTGCTCGCCGGCTTTCCCCGCCTCGCCCATCTCCTCCAATCCGAAGGAGCTGCGTCCTCCCAGCCTCCCGTGGACCCTCTGTAGCCCACCTCCACCCCCTCCGTCCGCTCCATGGCCCCCTCTCCCCTGCTCCTCCTTGCTGATGTAGAAGTGGAAGAAGGAGCGTGATTCGTCCAGAAGGGGACGCGAGAAGGCCTTGTCTTCGTCGGCCAGGGAGTCCCCCTGGGGGCAGCGGATGTCCACGACACAGTTCCTCAGCTGGTGGCGCTTCTTGCACGGCTCCGGGTTTCTGTTGGGGAGGGAGAGGTTAGAAGGAAAGGAGAGAGGTTGGGTGTGAAGGAGGGGCATTCAATAGAGACCTTCATTTTAAAGTGTATTTATTCTAAGTATTTATTCAAAGTATTTATAGAGCAAGTTGTGTTTGTGTATGTCCTTACTTCATTCAGTCATTTACCAAATGTTCCAGTTACAAAATCTTTCCCATAATTTTCAACCAATTGCAGTCATGTGTTCATTGTCAACTGTTTCTATTGGTCCAGTTAATGGAAGTGGGCAATTGACACAGGTGTTTCAGCTCAGTAATTGCGTCACCTGCCATCTTAAAGTAGGTGCCAGAATGTTTGTGTTTGTAGAATGTGCTTGAAGGAGGGAGAACAGGGGCCTCGCAATGATCAGTACTTCTTGAGAAGTCAATCAAGTCAGTCGAATGTTCAGTGACTCGAGCCAAACCAAAGTTTGCAGGATATCAGTACCCCTGCCTCTGAGCAGGCTAACTCAAGCACAGAAACATCAAGTGGGGAGTGTATTGAGCCCATCCAGCAAGAAAGAACAAGTATATACCCCTGGCCTAGAGCTTGAGAGAAGGAAAAGTTGGTGTCCATCAACACAGACTTAACAAGTGCTTTGGAAAGGCTTGGGGGAACAGTTGACAAAAAGCTGGACATCATCTGCAACTATGGAGCAGAAAGATTTGGAGTGCTTGAGAGAAGGGAAAAGGGCACCGATAACGCAGAGCGAGTCCAGGAGGCAGCTGGAAATAGAATGCCTGATCTGGGAGAGGAGGCAGCTTAAGAAGCAGTGGAGGAAGGCTTCACAAAGCGAGAATGAGGGAATCAATGTACTCCAGGAAAACATCAAATGACGTCTGAGCAGGAGTTCTGATCCCGAAAGAAAACGAGTCCTCAGATGGCCAATTCCGCCCTATCTGCCTCCTAAATGTAGAGGGTAAAACTTATTTAGCGTCATAGCTCAAAAGGATGTTAAGCTATATGGAAAGAAACAATAGATCAGATATGGGACAGATCAGCTATGAAATTAGCAGATAGAATTGAAGTCTATCAAATGACAACACCTGCATTATTTCTAACAAGCTGGTTGATACATCGGTGCAAAAAGCGGGAATTCCAGGCTTCTCTGAATGTCTGTAGCACACAAACATGATCTGGCACCAAATTCAGTCTGCCATGAGAGAGAAGAGAGATCAGTCTGCCATGAGAGAGAAGAGAGATCAGTCTGCCATGAGAGAGAAGAGAGATCAGTCTGCCATGAGAGAGAAGAGAGATCAGTCTGCCATGTGAGAGAAGAGAGATATTCACGCCATATCCCTTGACCTCGCCAATGCATTTGGCTCAGTTCCACACAATCTCCTCTGGGCAGCGTTTGATTTCGTCAAGGTTCCAGAGTCCATCACAACCCTTGTCAAGGCATACTTCCAAGACCTGAGACTCTTCAGCATTCACCACCACATGTCAGTGCCTGGAAATTGGCAGAGTGGCAGGTTGCACCCTCTCTCCACTGGCTTTCACCACAGCTATGGAGGTGATAATCAAAACATCGAAGTGGGTAGAGTGAGCGATTTGAAGTACGGAGTGCGTCTACCACACATCTGGGCATACATAGATGACATGACAACCACGACCACAACTGCAGCATGCACCAGGCGCCTGCTGGGAATGCTGGGAAAACTTCAAGATAACATCAAGTGGGCCAGAATGAAGATAGAACCATGCAAGTCAAGAAGCATGTCCATCACCAAAGGTAAACTGTCTGACAAAAGGTTTCTTCATCGATGATGAGCCAATACCAACAGAGCAGCCCATCAAAACCCTTGGAAGTATGGTATGATGCAAGCCGCAAGGACACAGACCAAGCCCAGGAGAAGATGGTATGATGCAAGCCTCAAGGACACAGACCAAGCCCAGGTGTAGATGGTATGATGCAAGCCGCAAGGACACAGACCAAGCCCAGGAGAAGATGGTATGATGCAAGCCTCAAGGACACAGACCAAGCCCAGGTATAGATGGTATGATGCAAGCCGCAAGGACACAGACCAAGCCCAGGTGAAGATGGTATGATGCAAGCCGCAAGGACACAGACCAAGCCCAGGTGAAGATGGTATGATGCAAGCCGCAAGGACACAGACCAAGCCCAGTTGAAGATGGTATGATGCAAACCTCAAAGACACAGACCAAGCCCAGGTGCTAAGGCAGGAGACCATCAGAGGCCTCAAGAGCATTGACAGGTCCATGCATCCTGCCAAGCTGAAGCATTTAAAAGCAAGTGAACAACCATCAATGCCTTGCCTCCCAGAACATCTGACCCTACGCAACAAAAAGCATTTGTCCACAGAGGAGAGCAAACACAGAGAAATCTCTTTCCAAGGACAGATGCTGGACAGCTGAATGCGGCCCTAGACTGGAAAATGCTGGCAGATGTGGGCCAATGCCTCACAGTTCCATCTGAGATACAACAGCTGCTATCAACCTAAGACCAGACCTGGTACTGTGGTCTACTGTGGTCCAACTCTCTGCGCACTCTCTACTTCGTGGAGTTAACAGTGCCTTGGGAGGATAAGGTGGACGAGACAACAGAAGAGGAAGAGGCTGAGCTTGCAGCGGATACAGAGCAGGGAGGCTGGAAAGCAAGAGTTTGCCCAGTGGAGGTTGGGTGTTGTGTATTTGTGGCAACATCTACTACCAGGTTGCTGAAGGACCTTGGGATCCACTGCCATGCCTTATGTCAAACCATCAATGCAACTTCAGAGGCTGCTGAAAGAGGTAGCCAGTGGCTCTGGCTGAGGAGAAAATAACCCAGCTGGGCCCCAAAGTGAGCGGGGAGGAGATTGAGCAGGTATAGAGGGGGCTGGTTCTGGGATACCAGAATTCACTGTTGAACCTTCTGGAAATGCCGTGGGCTCATCAACGAAACATTTAAGATGGAAGGTGCCCACTTGAAAACGCCAATGAAATATATGCCCTATCCCCTTCCCCGTCTCAACAACATCAAGCAAGTTTTAGGTTAGTGCTCACAATCAACTATTGGCTCAAAGGATTTATAACACCATTTCCTGTGTATTCAGAACTACTTTTAACTATGGTGAGCTATATCAGTTTTAGTTGCCAGTTTTGTATGTTTAACTTGCTCTGCTACTGCAGCTTTAAATAAATTAAGTAATTTTGAACTGTTTTTATTCTGTCAGATTTTAAGCCTTTCAAGTGTTAGAGTAATGGCCATCTCTCTCACAGATGGGGTTAGAGAGGAGAGGAGAGAGAGGATGAGAGAAGAGAAGATGGGGTTAGAAAGAGAGGAGAGGATTAGAGAGAAGAGGAGAGGTTAGTTGAAGAGTGGAAGGGTTAGTAGAAGAGGGGAAGGGTTAGTAGAAGAGGGGAAGGGTTAGTAGAAGAGGGGAAGGGTTAGTAGAAGAGGGGAAGGGTTAGTAGAAGAGGGGAGAGGTTAGTTGAAGAGTGGAAGGGTTAGTAGAAGAGGGGAAGGGTTAGTAGAAGAGGGGAGTGAAGAGTGGAAGGGTTAGTAGAAGAGGGGAAGGGTTAGTAGAAGAGGGGAAGGGTTAGTAGAAGAGGGGAAGGGTTAGTAGAAGAGGGTAAGGGTTAGTAGAAGAGGGTAAGGGTTAGTAGAAGAGGGGAAGGGTTAGTAGAAGAGGGGAAGGGTTAGTAGAAGAGGGGAAGGGTTAGTAGAAGAGGGGAAGGTTGGGAGTGGCGAGAAATTCAATTTAATAGGACTTTAGGAAAGATTATGAGGATGGATGGATGGATGGATGGATGGTTGGATGGATGGATGGATGGAAAGGAGAGGGCAGAGAGTAGTCTATGAAAGGGCAGAGAAGTTAAGTGGCGAGGATGTGAGCAAGATGAAGAGAACACACTGGGCACCGACGTCAGTTCAAAGTCTAGATTTACATTTGGTTGAGTTGTCAACTAACGTGAATACGTGAAATCAACAAAAACATGTCACCATGTCATTGAATTTCGGTTAAAAGTTTGGTGAAAAAAAAGACAAAATGCCCTTACATTGTTGACTTTTTGCAAATCCAATAATTTTTTACACGTTAATTCAACGTCATCACATAGATTTGTTGGGGTTTCAATGACGTGGAAACAACGTTGATTCAACAGTTGCCCAGTGGGAAGGGACAAAGCAGAAGGAGGAATACACGTCAATTAATTTATATTACTTTCAAGGACAGCAATATAGCTCTTGTGTCTTATAATCCAACATTTGATTGAATCATTTCTTACATTGTGTGATTCAGAAATAATCTTTAATAGGCTGATTATTTATCATATTATGGAGAGAACACATTATATTGACTGGGTGATTACTAGATGTTTTTATTTAAAAGGGATCCTTTCCTAACCTGGTCCCAGATCTGTTTGTGCTGGGAGTGAGCAAGACAGCACAAATTGTGCTTTTTCCATTAGACTTACCTCCACACCAGTGTTTTATGTTAATGTAAGCTCTAGTGTTAGTGTTTTTCCATTCCAGAGCCAAGCGATCTGCCTCTAAAGTGCCATGAAACAGCCTGGAGAGGTGAGACAATGGATTGATGCAGAGACAAATTCATATAAACATGAGATGAAAATAAAGCTCCTTATTTCTCCTTGACATATACCGCTCTTTCTTATCTATTATTTACTAACTGAAATCCTGCTGACGTATTAACCGTATTAAGCATATTAACCATAAAGCAAATTGTTAGCCACAGTTGTTCTGCAGTGCAGTAGGTAAGACGGTTGGATTTGATCAAGGAGGGATTGGTCTTTGGCTCTTTCTCAATTGTCTAAAAATCTGCTCTTTCCTCTGGTCTTCTTCATTTGCACTGATTAGAAAATACTTGGCAGGTGAAAACAATATGGTGGAAGCTCATCATTAGCCTGGCTTTCACCTGCTCAATTATTTTATATTAGTGCAGATTGTGGTGTATTGAGAAATGTATTATGTGTTAATGAGTTTAGATTTTAAATGGTCGCAAATTGCCAATGGGATTTGTATGCAGGGGTTGAGTTATTTGAATTAACAAAATGACAATGGGGTTTCCGTTCTTGCTCTGAAGTGATTGGATTACGTGATGCAAGGGCGGGAAAAGCTCAATGACATATTGTGGAGTTGGCCTGAAGACAATGTAGAGAGTGGTCCACTGGAATGTGTTAAGGAGAACATGAAATAAATCTGCTCTGGTTATTATGTACGCTTTGGAGTCTTCAGTAAAAGAACCCAGCATCTTAGGATGCAACACAGATGACGGAGAGGAGGGGACAGACTGAGACAATTGAGAAAAAGGCCTTGAAACCACAATGCTAGTTTCTGGGGCTGTCCATGGTGCTGGAAAGGCTCCCAGCAAAGGGGGGAGAGGTAAGGGGTAGAGGAGTTCCAGGGTTTCAGGGGAAAAGGGGGAACGTAAAGTTGAAGTTGGAAGTTTACATACACTTAGGTTGGAGTCATTAAAACTCGTTTTTCAACCACTCCACAAATTTCTTGTTAACAAACTATCGTGTTGGCAAGTCGGTTAGGACAACTACTTTGTGCATGACACAAGTAATTTTTCCAACAATTGTTTACAGACAGATTATTTCACTTATAATTCACTGTATCACAATTCCAGTGGGTCAGAGGTTTACATTCACTAAGTTGACGGTGCCTTTAAACAACTTGGAAAATTCCAGAAAATTATGTCATGGCTTTAGAAGCTTCTGATAGGATAATTTACATAATTTGAGTCAATTGGAGGTGTACCTGTGGATGTATTTCAAGGCCTACCTTCACACTCAGTGCCTCTTTGCTTGACATCATGGGAAAATTTAAAGAAATCAGCCAAGACCTCAGAAAAAAGATTGTAGACCTCCACAAGTCTGGTTCATCCTTGGGAGCAATTTCCAAACGCCGGAAGATACCACGTTCATCTGTACAAACAATAGTACGCAAGTATAAACACCATGGGACCACGCAGCCGTCATACCGCTCAGGAAGGAGACGCGTTCTGTCTCCTAGAGATGAACGTACTTTGGTGTGAAAAGTGCAAATCAATCCCAGAACAACAGCAAAGGACCTTGTGAAGATGCTGGAGGAAACAGGTACAAAAGTATCTATATCCACAGTAAAACGAGTCCTATATCGACATAACCTGAAAGGCCGCTCAGCAAGGAAGAAGCCACTGCTCCAAAACCGCCATAAAAAAGCCAGACTACGGTTTGCAACTGCACATGGGGACAAAGATCGTACTTTTTGGAGAAATGTCCTCTGGTCTGATGAAACAAAAATAGAACTGTTTGGCCATAATGACCATCGTTATGTTTGGAGGAAAAAGGGGAACGCTTGCAAGCCGAAGAACACCATCCCAACCGTGAAGCACGGGGGTGGCAGCATCATGCTGTGGGGCTGCTTTGCTGAAGGAGGGACTGGTGCACTTCACAAAATAGATGGCATCATGAGGAAGGAAAATTATGTGGATATATTGAAGCAAGACATCAAGACATCAGTCAGGAAGTTAAAGCTTGGTCGCAAATGGGTCTTCCAAATGGACAATGACCCCAAGCATACTTCCAAAGTTGGGGCGACAGGTAGCTTAGTGGGTAAGAGCGTTGTGCCAGTAACCGAAAGGTCGCTGGTTCTAATCCCCGAGCCTACTAGGTGAAAAATATGTCGATGTGCCCTTGAGCAAGGCACTTAACCCTACTTGCTCCTGTAAGTCGCTCTGGATAAGAGCGTCTGCTAAATGACTAAAATGTAAAATGTTGTGGCAAAATGGCTTAAGGACAACAAAGTAACGGTATTGGAGTGGCCATCACAAAGCCCTGACCTCAATCCTATAGAAAATGTATAGGCAGAACTGAAAAAGCGTGTGCGAGCAAGGAGGCCTACAAACCTGACTCAGTTACACCAGCTCTGTCAGGAGGAATGGGCCAAAATTCACCCAATTTATTGTGGGAAGCTTGTGGAAGGCTACCTGAAACGTTTGACCCAAGTTAAACAATTTAAAGGCAATGCTACCAAATATTAATTGAGTGTATGTAAACTTCTGACCCACTGGGAATGTGATGAAATAATTAAAAGCTGAAATAAATCATTCTCTCTACTATTTTTCTGACATTTCACATTCTTAAAATAAAGTGGTGATCCTAACTGACCTAAGACAGGGAATTCATACTAGGATTAAATGTCAGGAATTGTGTTTAAATGTATTTGGCTAAGGTGTATGTAAACTTCCGACTTCAACTGTAGATGGGGTAGACGGATTGTACGGTTTAGGGGGGGAAAGAGGGTATGTTTTCAACTCACTCTTGGTGCGGGGCTCCTGTCTTGGTCAGCAGGGTGAGGACGAAGAACATGAAGATGACAAACACGGCTAGTCCCGCCCAGAAGCCGATGACGATGGAGTCTGCAACATCAGATCAACAAGGGATTATGGTCCAGTTACGGTCAGTAAATAGTCATTAAGTCATAAAACAAGTACACTGCGTTGGAAGACGTTACATCATCTCTCTTTTTCCATCTCTCCCTCTCTCTTTCAGGTTTCTATTTTTTTCTCTCTCTCTCTCCCTCTCTTTAAATACAGTTAGATTTTTTATGTCCTATTCTTTAACTTAGATTTTTGGTTGAGATGGAGAAGTGAATCCAACATATTTATTATTAACTTGTAGATTCCATTTGAAATAAACCAAAGCTTGAAACCCTAGGACTATACGTATTGCCTTTTTTTTTAAAATCCTGGCCTGAATTTAAACAATAGCTGTTGATGACTTTCCAAATGCTTTAGGCCTAAATAACATAATTGATGATATATGATTGAAGTATGGTAACATTTAATTTGCTCCATTAAAATTCTCACGATAGCACATTGGTAATAGTCAGTGACAAATATCAAAGCTAAACTGGGCTTGGTTAAAACCCTGGATGGGAGACCAAAGCGTTAGCTGTAGACTGCTCAAATCTCCAGTAGGAGGTGTTGCCTAGCAGATATTACATTGAAGATCTGATGTTGTTTCAAAGGTACAAATTCAACATATTTTATACAAGGTTTGTTGAAAATTGGTTATCATAATGACATAATCCTGTGGTTGAATTTTCACCCTCAAAACAACAGTTGATGACTTTTTGCAAATCCAATGTATTTTCCACATAGATTCCACATCAAAATATGTTGACAAATGATGTTGAAAAAAGGTTGATTTAACCAGTTTGTGCCTAGTGGTGACCCACTGATTTGGAAAAAAGGAGCAATACAATTAGGGTAGCAGCTGCCTGATGCAATTATAGAAAGTAATTAACATAGAGAATAGATTAACCAAGGGGTGGGAGTGTAAACAAACATGCACGCGCACACGCGCAGACACACACACACACAAACGCACAGCAACAAATGCAGGCAGACAAAATGTAATGTACACACGCACGCACACACTCAATCAATTGACTGTTATCTAGCGTTTCGTTAAGACGCCAGGCTTTTAGTAAAATAAGATGTCACTCACATCGATGAGCCTTGAGACCCTCGAAAGACACCGGCTCGTCATCATCATAATATTCATACTGCCACACATAATCACTGCCACGTGCGCTGCTGGGTCGACTTTGATTATAATTATGGATTTCGGACATCTCAAATGGAATGTGTCATTGGGCTTACCAGACCTAAGAGAATACAAAAAATACCAGCAAAAGTATTGGCATGCTGAACAACAGACTTAGACCAGGGTTATCCGTATGAAAACCGAACCTTAAACATTTTGCAGAAATATAAGAACAGTGGAAAAGTTTACAAATGAAGTTAAATGTTCACTTTTTTGACAATAGCCTACCTGCATTCCCTTCCGAATTTAGAAATCGTTCAAATGCTCCAAAACATTTATCCAGTATCCACTCTTGGAAACCGTAATTCAGTCGCGAAGAAATTCCGAGACACAAAGCGTCAAACGTGAATTCAAGATAAGAGAAAAAGTTGAAAAACCATCACACATAGACACAAACTCAGCTGCGTTATTTTCATGCCCGTTCATCAGCTGGCCATCACACCTAGGCTATGCATCACACCGCTGCTGCAAAGCGCAGTATCAAGTAGCCTCCGCGCGAGGGTTCACTGCAGTTGGCTAGGCAGCAGCGCGGGCGGGATGCCGTGTGACGTAACCTAGGATAATATATTGTTATGGATCGGCTTTGGGTATCGAATTGGATTGGATGAGCGGGTGGAGACGTTCCTGTCAAAAATCTAGTGAATGGGGAAAGGCAGTGATGTAGGCCTATTTTTAAAAATATATATATGTTAGGCCTATTAAAGGGCAATCTGCGATTGCTACATACATATGTTGACTGAAATAAAAATGAATGATACATAGCCATTGATTCTTGAACAATATAACCTATACATAACTCATGATTTTAGTTCAACTGTCTAACCCCATCAGAACCCAAAATATAAGCTTTTTACTCCTTTGTTTGTGAACAATGTGGTTGTAAACAAACACTGTATAGCCTCAAAACATGGTTCAAACTATGATGTTGATATCCATAGCCCAGTCTATGAATTTGAGAGTGGTTACATTTCTCCAGACCCATCACTCAGCTGCAAGGTGATTATAGTTTTGTGATTTTCTATTAGTTTTTATTTCTATTCGTTTTAAATGTTTTATTTGAAATTCAGTTTACTTTCAGTTAGTCTTCAAACTTGATTTACTAGTTGTCCCCCACGATGAAATCGGGGAGAGGACTGTGGATCACAACATCAGTCCTTTCGTTCGTACTTTAGTCATCACTGGGACGATTTTTATGAAACTTGGGTGTATGATGCGTCTTGCAATAGAGATCCGGCATTTCCAAAATTACACTGAATGTATATATATATATATATATGTAGTACAGTTAAGTTTGGACACACATACTCATTCAAGGGTTTTTCTTTATTTGTACTATTTTCTACATTGTAGAATAATAGTGAAGACATCAAAACTATGAAATAACACATGGAATCATGTAGTAACCAAAACAGTGTTAAACAAATCAAAATAGCCACCCTTTGCTTGATGACAGCTTTGCACACTCTTGGCATTCTCTCAACCAGCTTCACCTGGAATGCTTTCCCAACAGTCTTGAAGGAGTTCCCACATATGCTGAGCACTTGTTGGCTGCTTTTCCTTCACTGTGCTGTCCAACTCATCCCAAACCATCTCAATTGGGTTGAGGTCGGGTGATTGTGGAGGCCAGGTCATCTGATGCAGCACTCCATCACTCTCCTTCTTGGTCAAATAGCCCTTACACAGCCTGGAGGTGTTGTTGAAAAACAAATGATAGTTCCACTAAGCGTAAACCAGATGGGATGGCGTATCGCTGCAGAATACTTGGTAGCCATGCTGGTTAAGTGTGCCTTGAATTCGAAATAAATCACTGACAGTGTCACCAGCAAAGCAGCCCCCACACCATCACACCTCCTCCTCCATGCTTCAAGGTGGGAACCACACATGCAGAGATCATCCGTTCACTTACTCTGCGTCTCACAAAGACACGGAGGTTGGAACCAAAAATCTCAAATTTGGACTCATCAGATCAAAGGACAGATTTCCACTGGTCTAATGTCCATTGCTTGTGTTTCTTGGCCCAAGCAAGTCTTTTCTTCTTATTGGTGTCCTTTAGTAGTGGTTTCTTTGCAGCAAATCGACCATTAAGGCCTGATTCACATAGTCCCCTCTGAACAGTTGATGTTGAGATGTGTCTGTTACTTGAACTCTGTGAAGCATTTATTTGGGCTGCAATTTCTGAGGCTGTTACCCTAATGAACGTATCCACTGCAGCAGAGGTACCTCTGAGTCTTCCTTTCCTGTGGCGGTCCTCATGAGAGACAGTTTCATCATAGCGCTTGATGGTTTTTGCGACTGCACTTGAAGAAACTGTTGTTTCTCTTTGCTTATTTGAGCTGTTCTTGCCATAATATGGACTTGGTCTTTTACCAAATATAGCTATATTCTATATACCACCCATACCTTGTCGCAACACAACTGATTGGCTCAAATGCATTACGAAGGAAAGAAATTCCACAAATTAACATTTAACAAGGCACACCTGTTAATTGAAATGCATTCCAGGTGACTACCTCATGAGGCTGGTTGAGAAAATGCCAAGAGTGTACAAAGCTGTCATCAAGGCATGGGGTGGCTACTTTGAAGAATCTCAAATCTCAAATATATTTTGATTTGTTTAACACTTTTGTGGTTACTACATGATTCCATATGTGTTATTTCATAGTTTTGATGTCTTCACTATTATACTACAATGTAGAAAATAGTTACAAAAATTAAGAAAAACCCTTGAATGAGTAGGTGTGTCCAAACTTTTGACTGGTACTGTATATATATTTTTCTTAATTATTTTATTTCAGTTTACTAAATTGTTATTCCAATTTTAGATTTTATTTTAGTTTCAGTTTTAGTTGACTATATACACTGCTCAAAAAAATAAAGGGAACACTTAAACAACACATCCTAGATCTGAATGAATGAAATCATCTTATTAAATACTTTTTTCTTTACATAGTTGAATGTGCTGACAACAAAATCACACAAAAATTATGAATGGAAATCAAATTGATCAACCCATGGAGGTCTGGATTTGGAGTCACCCTCAAAATTAAAGTGGAAAACCACACTACAGGCTGATCCAACTTTGATGTAATGTCCTTAAAACAAGTCAAAATGAGGCTCAGTAGTGTGTGTGGCCTCCGTGTGCCTGTATGACCTCCCTACAACGCCTGGCCATGCTCCTGATGAGGTGGCGGATGGTCTCCTGAGGGATCTCCTCCCAGACCTGGACTAAAGCATCCGCCAACTCCTGGACAGTCTGTGGTGCAATGTGGCGTTGGTGGATGGAGCGAGACATGATGTCCCAGATGTGCTCAATTGGATTCAGGTCTGGGGAACGGGCGGGCCAGTCCATAGCATCAATGCCTTCCTCTTGCAGGAACTGCTGACACACTCCAGCCACATGAGGTCTAGCATTGTCTTGCATTAGGAGGAACCCAGGGCCAACCGCACCAGCATATGGTCTCACAAGGGGTCTGAGGATCTCATCTCGGTACCTAATGGCAGTCAGGCTAACTCTGGCGAGCACATGGAGGGCTGTGCGAATCCCCCAAAGAAATGCCACACCATGACTGACCCACCGCCAAACCGGTCATGCTGGAGGATGTTGCAGGCAGCAGAACGTTCTCCACGGCATCTCCAGACTCTGTCACGTCTGTCACATGTGCTCAGTGTGAACCTGCTTTCATCTGTGAAGAGCACAGGGCGCCAGTGGCGAATTTGCCAATCTTGGTGTTCTCTGGCAAATGCCAAACGTCCTGCACGGTGTTGGGCTGTAAGCACAAACCCCCACCTGTGGATGTCGGGCCTCATACCACCCTCATGGAGTCTGTTTCTGACCGTTTGAGCAGACATATGCACATTTGTGGCCTGCTGGAGGTCATTTTGCAGGGCTCTGGCAGTGCTCCTCCTGCTCCTCCTTGCACAAAGGCGGAAGTAGCGGTCCTGATGCTGGGTTGTTGCCCTCCTACGGCCTCCTCCACGTCTCCTGATGTACTGGCCTGTCTCCTGGTAGTGCCTCCATGCTCTGGACACTACGCTGACAGACACAGCAAACCTTCTTGCCACAGCTCGCATTGATGTGCCATCCTGGATGAGCTGCACTACCTGAGCCACTTGTGTGGGTTGTAGACTCTGTCTCATGCTACCACTAGAGTGAAAGCACCGCCAGCATTCAAAAGTGACCAAAACATCAGCCAGGAAGCATAGGAACTGAGAAGTGGTCTGTGGTCACCACCTGCAGAACCACTTCTTTATTGGGGGTGTCTTGCTAATTGCCTATAATTTCCACCTGTTGTCTATTCCATTTGCACAACAGCATGTGAAATGTATTGTCAATCAGTGTTGCTTCCTAAGTGGACAGTTTGATTTCACAGAAGTGTGATTGACTTGGAGTTACATTGTGTTGTTTAAGTGTTCCCTTTATTTTTTTGAGCAGTGTATAATAAATAACCTTGCTCAGCTGTTTACCAGAAACAGTGGCGGGGGACCACATTGTTATTGTTTGAACTGCAGATTGCCCCTTAGTATAAATTAGTATAAATATGAGATGTGAAACCACTGATAGCCTACAGCCTTGCAATTTATATTTTACTTGGTTAGGTCTAATATTTCAATTTTTCGTTATATATCATTTCATCTGCTTCCCCCATTATATTATGGTCTAAATCACCAGCAATGAATCAAGCAGCCTCTTTTTTTTTTATCTTTCCCATCTAGCCTACCTCATGAAGGAACAATTGGTCTACTCCATCCAATTAAATCCAGACTTGCTTCTAAAGGCAAGATCCATTGGCCTATCAGAAGTGCATCACTGGTCATTGATGCGGACCGGTCGAGGTGGGCTATGGCACATGAAAACATGAAAAGAGACATTTGATAAAATCTTACTATTCAATTCCTGCTCCATTGATCTATGGACTCATTTATTTACATGAATAAACAAGATTTCAATGTCCTGCTTATCTTAAATTACATTCTGTTCCAAAAAGTTGTAGTTGTTTCAACTAATTATTATTAAGTAACTGGTTCCTCAGCCTTTTTTAGTTACTAAACTTTTTGGTCAAAGTGTTACCTGAACTTAAATGTTTTAGTTGGCTCAAACTTTGCTCCAACTTAAGAAAATTCTGTCAACTTAAAATGATGTGTTTGCTCAACTAGAAATTATAATTTTGGCATTTTCACCAAATGTTTTCAACTTACATAATTGACATATATTGACATGTGCATGTTCATTTATACAGTAATTATTATTCAACATGTCCTCACCTGCGATTTGAACTCACAATCGCTTGGTTCATGGCATATCATGGCATTTTTCGATTCATCGATTTCAATTCAACCGCTTTAGCATTGTGCACCTAGAAGCTAGGATGATGACAACGACAGCCTACATGACTGCAATTTGATAAATCCATAAGGCTCCTCATTTTATTGTATTTTTTGATGTACGATAAACTTACATGTTGTAAGGACCATGTATCTTTTTTTCCATAAAAACACATGGATGTTTGTGAAACAGACAAACAAAAAACTTTGTCATATATGCGAAAACTTGAATATGTTGTCTAACGTTAGTAGTAGCTATTAGCCTAGTCAAGGATGCATCAATGCAATATTGGCACACAACATTTTGTTACAGACCAATGGAACAAAAGTCAACCTTGAATTTGTAGGTTTAAAATATCGCTCTAGTGGCCAGGGTTGACCTATTTTAAGAAATGCCATTGGTTGGTGGATATAAAGTCTAAGATCTTTGATAGGCTGATGAAGAATTTGTGCCAGGAGATAATCAGTGCCACCTGTTGAGGTTAGCAGTGGGCTAACGTGTGCCGTGTCATCTGATGGCACCAGCTACAATTTAGTAGTAAATCAATTATTTTAATTGGCTGATACACATTTTGTGCCAGAGAACCTGTTTAAATTGAAATGGTTGCTTATGTCCCCAAGTGTTTGCCTTTCATGCCAAATAGTGTCCCCCTGCCGAAAAGTGTCCCCCCGCGCCACAATGGAATTTGAGAAGCTATTTGCGTCCGTTGCTAGGGCCGTTGCTAGAACATGCCAAATAATGCCCGGGCCCTGTATGTCAAAAGCACTGTGTGTGTAACTAGTGCGCAGCATTTTTAAAATGAAGATGCTCAAATAATAATTTCTAGCTGAGACAATTTGAGCAAACCAATCATTTTAAGTTGACTGAATTTTTTCTCAAGTTGGATCTATGTTTGGGCTGAAAAGTTTAGTAAACTTAAAAAAGGAACCAGTTGTTAAATTATTATTACTGAAAACAATTTCCAAAAAAATTACAGTGTAGCTTATGTGTCTGTAACGGACGTCACGCTGCCTGCTTACCGAATACTGCTTCCTCCTGATTCGTCTCTTACCGAGGCTCCAACCCAGGACCTCTGCTTTTGCTAGCACACATGTCAGCACCACCGTAAAGCTAGCAATTCGGTGGTGCAAGTGCGGACACTTCAGGCTGAGGAGTGAGTTTCACACTTCCCCATGCGCTACATGTGCAGTGATGAGGGATGTTTCATGTAGTAAATGTGGGGAACTTTTATGCTCTTTTATGGAATAATTTGCTCTGGTAGGAGAATAAACATTCACAAATAAATTAATCCATCCTTCTACCCATCCATCCATCTACCCATCCATCCATCCATCCAATCATTTATTCACTTTTGTCTGAACATTCCCAACAGAATGCTGCATCTCCTAATGCATTTTAGGCGTTATCAAAGGATGCTACTCTCAACGAGCATATTTGTCCAAATCATAAATACCTCTGGCCCTTCTCATGTAGTGAGTGAACACTGTTGGCTTTTATGGCGTGAAAAAAGATGAACGAATTAGCCCTCCCCCCCATTCGTTCCAACTCAGATACATTACTATCAAAGAGTTTTCTCATTCTGTGGACTTGCTTGGAGAGCTAACTACTCCTGTATGGGTTGTAAGCTAGTTTACATGCTGTGCACTCCTCGTACAAAAGACAGGGAATACCAATGACTTACAAAGGACTTGCCTATGTTCTTTCCACTGAGGCCCTGTAGGCCATAGAACTAGGGCCATCGTCTTCTGTAGTGCTCAAAGGCAGTTGACATCAAATAGAAGGATACAGTCTCTTCTCATCACCATCCCCATTACTACAACAGTAGCAGTAATTCAAAGTGCTCTTTCCTGTCTCTAACTCAAGGCCAGTATGAAAATGTATGAAAATGTATGCACCCTCTAACTGTAAGTCGCTCTGGATAAGAGCATCTGCTAAATGACTCCAATGTAAAAAAAATGTGACGATCCCGGCTGTCTGAGTCGGGTCCTGTCTGGTGACTAGGGTTCCTGCTCGTAATCTCCAGTTTCCCGAGGGTTCGGGAACGCTCCGGGGAGCGCTCTGGTTTTCCGCACCTGCATCCCATCAGCAATCTGCACACCTGGTCCTGATCATCACCCTTCTTAGGCTCTGGCCCAACATCCAGTTCCTGCCGGATCGTTAGCCATGAACAGTATGTTTGTCAGCGTATCAGTCTCTGAGCCGGTAGTGTTAGTTTTGTTGTTTTGCACCTTTTTGACTTGCTGTGTACTGACCTCCGTTTTGTTCTGTCTGCAGTCTCTCACCCGGAACCTTCACCCAACCTCTGCCTGATGGTCGGCGGCTGCCGAGCCAGTACCGGACCAACCACTGCACCCTCAACAACCCATCCACGCCACCCGCTCTGTTCCCTGGATTATTCAGCCTCACTCGGAATCTATTAATAAACACTCACCTTTGTCTCAACGTACCTTGTCCTGGTCTGCTTCTGGGTTCTGGCTTAGTTAACCGTGACAAAAAAATAATATATATATCAATGTTGTTAGTAGTAGCTGTCTTTGAGTGTGCAGTATTTCATAACAGAGTTGTCGTGGAAATTCTTACACAGGGACACTCGAAGTCAATCTTAAATGAATCATTGTTTATTGTCAGTGTGCTGGAGAGGTTCCAACAGAATAAAACAAACCCTTCATTCTGGGTTATACAATCTAATTAGTATGGTAATACTATTATCATAATAAAGGTTATACTTCTAGTAACGGGAGTGATTTATCAAAAATACACACACATACACATCATGTTAAATAACAACATTTAGACAAACTAAGAAAAAAAAACACACTGCAGCCCATTTGGCAATTTGAGATCCCCAACATCCAAACAGGGATTCCAACCAAGTTGCAGGCATCAACTCTGGTTGTGGGGAATTATTCTTAGCAACAGTGATAATGTATTCGGCAAGATCAGCCATATTAGAAGAGTGATCTGGTGCAAAAGTACAACATCCTTCACCAATGATTGCACAGGTGCCCCCTTGACCTGCCAAAAGATAGTCAAGAGCCTCTCTGTTTGCAGAGTCAATTTATGCAATTATTTTAGCATTTCCAATTTTCTCTACGTTTCTAGAAATCTCCCGAATTTGGTCTAGGGCACATGCATATTGACTTTCACAGGGAAGAGAGAGAGAACACATGTTATAACAGTTTCACACCAACCTTGATAATAATGAGATTGGGGCAAGGTTATCCCAAGCTACAATCTAGTGTCTCTCCTCTAGAAGTCTCGCCTTCCAAATCATAATGTTAGCTATTGATAAATTATCAAATTCAAATTTAGAATGACAGTCCTTAGTGCTTCACGTTGGTTCTATCACTTTAATTTAAGACCCTCAACTTAGCACACACCGATACTGGCAGAGTGTACATTTACATTGACATACAGTATATTCATCTTATATTTCTAGCATTAACTTTTCTCATTTTTACATTTTACATTTTAGTCATTTAGCAGACGCTCTTATCCAGAGCGACTTACAGTTAGTGAATACATATTTTTTTATACTGGCCCCCCGTGGGAAACGAACCCACAGCCCTGGCATTGCAAACGCCATGCTCTATCAACTGAGCTACATCCCTGCCGGTCATCACGGTCCCCATTTGTGGTAATGACAGATTGGTATCTCAATGCATTCTTTGTCTAAATACTATCAATTTCACAGTGTGCAGACCTCCACAATCAACCTGATAACCCAAATAAACAATTTTGGATAAACCTAAATCATTTACAGGTACTCATCCTTCTGGCGTTTCTTCATGTTCTTCTTCAGATAGTGTTTCAGTTCGTCCTCCCAATGGCACATGTTCAAAGTGGATGGCACTTGATAATGTCTCTCACCTTTACAGTCCATTATGTCTTGTCCATTCCTACCAGTACACCAGCAAGTTTGGACGGGATCTCTCTCCATGCTCACTCCACGTGGACTCATGTTGCACTCCTCAGAGAAAAGTAATGAGAGAAAAGGCAGTTGATAGCTTCGACTGGATGCTGTGTACAGGTTGCTGGCTCGGACTCAGGTCTCACAGTAGAAGTGGTGAAGGACCATAGTGAACGCCATTACTTCAGCCGATTAGAGGGGGTGAGGCTCACACTGTTCTCGGTCAAATTATCCATGCATCTAGATACCATCTGTGGTCACCTTCGCCATTACGTCGAAAGAGGACAGACCAGAACAACAGTTTAGTTTAGGGCATTTCTGATTCTGGAAATCCAGACAAATTATTCACTGTATGTCAAATTATTACTACTATCAATACTCTTAATACAAATGTCTAAAACAAATGCCAAAGAGAATAACAACACACTGTTGAAACCATTTGTGCAAATCATATCAGCGACCTCACAGCAGAGTTACAGGGTCAGGGAGTTAGAGGGCTAATCCTTAGGGAGAAATCCCGACCATCCAGCAGACCCAATCTGGTGAGATTTGTATTGAAGCAAGACAAAAATAAAACAATACACAAGACAAAAACAAACAAACAAAACAACAACAGCAATACACTTCATATATCACTCAAAACACTTCTTCATATATCACTCGAGGTGGGGAAAACTTAAATCCATTTGGAGTAACTGTCAACCATTATCAACATATATTTTTTCCTTTTACAGGCAGACGTGAACAAAATAAATTTGCATATTTACCAAAGGGCCCCAGGGGACTGGTAATCCCCCCTTTGGACACATGACTCACATCGTAATTCATGCGTCCCAAAAAACAACAACAACACTGCCGGTTAAATCAAAATAACAAATAAAATTAGAATTACAACCCTTGATAACTCCATCTTAACTTAATTGTATCCCATAAGGTAATTCAAGGAATAGTAAAATAGACTAGACAGGTTTCCCTCATTCAGGGGCAGCGCTCTCTCTCTGTCCTTCTCGTGTTCCGAATCACACATAGGACTATTGATAAATTATAAACTTCTTCCTAATTGTTAGTGTTTACATAGCCCATTTAAATCTCACCCAATGTCTCTAGTCTTTCTAGTGAGGGTGATCAGGCCTCACCAGAAAGTCAGAACAGAGGTCAGAGGTCATTCAACCCCATTAAGTGAGTGTTTCTTTCCCTTTTCTTTCCCTGTACCTCGACTCATTATTTAAAGACATTTCAAACATTCCAAAAATGTTGTACCAGGTTTACATTGGGTTTTTCAATACATTTCTTATCAAGAGAATTTACATGTGGGCAACCAAAACTCTGACAATAGATACTTCAGAAATTTTCATTTTGTACCTGTCACGTCTCCTCCCGTTGCTCCCCTCCGGCGCTCTGATTAGCCGGTCTACTGAGCCACCGGTCTGAGCACACCACCTCGGCAAACACAGGAATGGAAACCCAACGCACCCTAATCACCTCCAGCGCACCTGCACCTTATCATCTCATCACCACCACTATATAGCCCTGGACTGTTCGTTCATTGTTGTGTGTAATTGTTAGCGTTGTGTCGTTTACTCGCTCTTTGTTATTCTCTTTCTCATTGTTAAGTAAACCTTTACCTTGCTAATTCCTGCGTCTGCGTCCTGCCTCTTCGTATACTCAATACTCGTCACAGTACCCTTTAAGTTGCATCCTTTCTAACCCGTGAAAAGCCCACTAAAACAAAAATAAAAAGACTCCACACAATAAATCAAACAGAGTATTAACCACTAACAAATATTCATTAACAGGTGGGTTGTGTGTGGGTGCTGGCGTGTGTGTGGTAAAAATAGTGGGGTAACTCAAACAAAATGGCCAGGTCTTACTTAATTTGGGAGTTCCTTTAACAGCTGGATCCGGGTACCTTTTGCTCTCCCACGGCACTTGCCTTAGGAAGCCTTTCAAAGGGAGAGATACAGAATCATTGATAAACATGGTTTTTAAAACTTTGTAGCGGACATTCCATCAGTCGTATACATAATTATACTTCAGACACATCAGATGATACAGTGTCCCGTCAAGCTGAATAGGCACCTTCTAAAGTAAACAATCCCAAAGCCCCTCTTTTGTAATCATTGTCATTTTGACCTGTTGCATTGACATACAATTCTGTACAAACTGTCCCAGGGACATAAACTTAGTCAAAATATAAAACATGTTGTGTAACAAATCTGCTAGGACCTTCAAAATGTTGGTGCTGGCTTATCAGCTCAACATTCGGTACTAAAAACATTTTATTGGATCTACATCAATTCTGGACACAGTTCCACGTAATGGAAAAATATTATTGTTTTAGATGACTTTACTTACTTAAATAACTGGACACAGTTCCATGTAATGGAAACATATGATTGTTTTAGATGACATTACCTTCTTACTTAAATCCCTACCCAAACTATAGAATTGAGTAATAAATTATCAAAAACGTGTCTTATTCTATTATTCATACCTCTGTCCCAAATCTCCCCACTGTGTCTCTTCCAGCCTGTTTGAGTTCAGTGTGTACTGGCGGCTATCTATTGTTCCACAGGAAGATTATCTCTAACCCAAACAACAGATGACTTAAACACGAGCGCAGTGGACCAGGCCTTGAAGAGTAAGCGGCCTCTAATTTAATGTCAGTCCCAATGCTCAATCTCTCTGTTCGTTATGTGACGTCATATTGAAACATTTACTTCTTCAAATTACTAAGACATTGCATTATTAGAATGCTATCTGAAAGCCAATTACCATTCACTTTGTTAATTTCACTAGTCTCCATATCTGTTTCCATCAATTAAGAGTCCCTTCTTCCCAATGGGAAGACCTTCTCAATCTACTATTACTAATACACTCTCAAACAATGTTCTGCTTTTCCCCCTATTGCAAGGTTAAAAACAAAAAAATACAAACACAATTATCCATATTGGAAGGCAATGTTTTCATTTTAGTATACCTTCACAAAGTTACTCTATATTTTTATTACCAATCTCTGTTGGATATTCACTTTCTGCTTCAATATTTACTAAATGTCTATTATTTTAAGATTAATGTGTAAAGCTTTGGAGGGATCAATATTTGTTAACTGGGTTGGCACTGTCTCAGTCCCCAGTAGATGGTGCGCTCCGTTCATAATAAGTCTGGCACCTGAGACAGCATAGACAGGGAAACAGATGCAGTCTCTATTTTGCCTACTCACTAATTGGTTTAGAACGTCATCATTTGGGATGTCAACGAAAATGCATTGTAGCCTTAAGTTTATTTAACAGAAAATGATTGGTTCTATTTAACAGGTTATGGGGTTTATTTCTAAGTGTATTACCAGGGTGGAGGAAGTCTCATCAGCGTTTATAGTTTTATTGGTTAGGGGTAAGTCAAGTGCTGTACAATGCTTTAACCTTATCTTCATCAAATGATCCATAAAGGGACCAATCTGAACATTTCGCAGAATACTTTTTACACAACTTACCTACGTCTACCTGTGGGTGTGCAAGTTGTATATATATATTTTTTCTTCTCCATTGTTACTTTATCATCTCTAGTAACCCAGGATACTTTTCCTTTAGGCTAGTGTTCTATTCATACAGGGGTTTAGATATTTACTCTAGTTGTTCTATTTAACAGCATATTTGGGAATAATACTCTCTTCTTTCATATCTCCGTACAGAATCCCTTTATAACATTATAAATCTTTAGGTTTTCACCTCCACATCGCAGCAACAATCACAACGCAGCTGCCCGAGAGGTACACATATCATGTTCTCGAGGAAATCTCAGTGTCCGGGGTCATCAATGAACTTCATTGCTCAGCTCTTACTCATCTCAACTCAAACTTTTCAATGGCTTCTCCTGTCAGTGCTCAGTACCTGTAGATCGATGGGCAGTGGTGGACAGAACCCCTAGATAACGTTAAAGATCTAAAACCTCAGCTCACAGAACTGGTTGGGGTATCCATACTTTATAATATAATAATAATAATAAGAACATTTAAGAATGTACTATTTCTATTTTACCTCCAGATTTGAATCTATAATTCTTTCCTTAGACAAAGAACCACTCACAAATCAAATCAAATGTTATTTGTCACATACACGTGTTTAACAGATGTTATTGCGGGTGTAGCGAAATGCTTGTGCTTCTAACTCCGACAGTGCAGTAATATCTAACAAGTAATATCTAACAATTTCACAACATATACCCAATACACACAAATCTAGTAAGGAATGGAATTTAAGAATATATACTTACAGTTGAAGTCGGAAGTTTACATACACTTAGGTTGGAGTCATTAAAACTCATTTTTCAACCACTCCACAAATGTCTTTTTAAAAACTATAGTTTTGGCAAGTCGGTTAGGACATCTACTTTGTGCATGACACAAGTAATTTTTCCAACAATTGTTTACAGACATATTATTACACTTATAATTCACTGTATCACAACTCCAGTGGGTCAGAAGTTTACATACACTAAGTTGACTGTGCTTTAAACAGCTTGGAAAATTCAAAAAAATGATGTCATGGTCTTAGAAGCTTCTGATAGGCTAATTTACATAATTTGAGTCAATTAGAGGTGTACCTTTGGATGTATTTCAAGGCCTACCTTCAAACTCAGTGCCTCTTTGCTTGACATCATGGGAAAATCAAAAGAAATCAGCCACAGAAAAATAATTGTGGAAATTAGGAGCAATTTCCAAACGCCTGAAGGTACCACGTTCATCTGTACAAACAATAGTACGCAAGTATAAACACCATGGGACCACACAGCCGTCATACCGCTCAGGAAGGAGACGGTTCTGTCTCCTAGAGATGAATGTACTTTGGTGAGAAAAGTGCAAATAAATCCCAGAACAACAGCAATGGACCTCGTGAAGATGCTGGAGGAAACAGGTACAATCATATCTATATCCACAGTAAAACGAGTCCTATATCGACATAACCTGAAAGGCCGCTCAGCAAAGAAGAAGCCACTGCTCCAAAACCGCCATAAAAAAGCCAGACTACGGTTTGCAACTGCACATGGGGACAAAAATCGTACTTTTTGGAGAAATGTCCTCTGGTCTGATGAAACAAAAATAGAACTGTTTGGCCATAATGACAATCGTTATGTTTGGAGAACAATGGGGGATGCTTGCAAGCCGAAGAACACATTTACATTTACATCATTTAGCAGACACTCTTATCCAGAGCGACTTACAAATTGGTGCATTCAACTTATGACAGCCACTGGGACAACCACCTTTTTTTTATGGGGGGTGGGGGAAGAAGGATGGCTTAATACTATTCCAGGTATTCCTTAAAGAGGTAGGGTTTCAAGTGTCTCCGGAAGGTGGTCAGTGACTCTGCTGTCCTGGTGTCATGGGGGAGCTTGTTCCACCATTGGGGTGCCAGAGCAGTGAATAGCTGTGACTGGGCTGAGCGCGAACTGTGCTTCCGTAGAGGTAGGGGAGTTGGCAGGCCAGAGGTGGATGAACGTAGTGCCCTCGTTTGGGTGTAGGGTCTGATCCTGAAGGTAAGGAGGTGCCGTTCCCCTCACAGCTCCGTAGGCAAGCACCATGGTCTTGTAGTAGATGTGAGCCTCAACTGGAAGCCAGTGGAGTGTGCGGAGGAGCGGGGTGACATGAGAGAACTTGGGAAGGTTGAACACCAGACGGGCTATAGCGTTCTGGATAAGTTGTAGGGGTTTAATGGCACAGGCAGGGAGCCCAGCCAACATTGAGTTGCAGTAATCCAGATGGGACATGACAAGTGCCTGGATTAGGACCTGTGCCGCTTTCTGTGTAAGGTAGGGTCGTACTCTGCGAATGTTGTAGAGCATGAACCTGCAGGATCGGGTCACCGCTTTGATGTTAGCGGAGAATGACATGGTGTTGTCCAGGGTCACGCCAAGGTTCTATGCACTCTGGGAGGAGGACACAATGGAGTTGTCAACCGTGATGGCGAGATCATGGAGCGGGCAGTCCTTCCCCGGGAGGAAGAGCAGCTCCGTTTTGCCGAGGTTCAGCTTGAGGTGGTGAGCCGACATCCACACTGTGAAGCACGGGGGCGACAGTATCATGCTGTGGGGGTGCTTTGCTGCGGGAGGGACTGGTGCACATCACAAAATAGATGGCATTATGAGGAAGGAAAATGATGTGGATATATTGAAGTAACATCTCAAGACATCAGTCGGGAAGTTAAAGCTTGGTCGCAAATGGGTCTTCCAAATGGACAAGGACCCCAAGCATGCTTCCAAAGTTGTGGCAAAATAGCTTAAGGACAACAAAGTCAAGGTATTGGAGTGGCCAACACAAAGCCCTGACCTCAATCCTATAGAAAATGTGTGGGCAGAACTGAAAAGCATGTGCGAGCAAGGAGGCCTACAACCCTGACTCAGTTACACCAGCTCTGTCAGGAGGAATGGGCCAAAATTCACCCTACTTATTGTGGGAAGTTTGTGGAAGACTACCTGAAACGTTTGACCCAAGTTAAACAATTTAAAGGTAATACTACCAAATACTAATTGAGTGTATGTAAACTTCTGACCCACTGGGAATGTGATGAAAGAAATAAAAGCTGAAAGAAATAATTCTCTCTACTATTATTCTGACATTTCACATTCTTAAAATAAAGTGGTGATCCCAACTGACCTAAAACAGGGAATTTTTACTAGGATTAAATGTCAGGAATTGTGAAAAACTGAGTTTAAATGTATTTGACTAAGGTGTACAGTGGGGAAAAAAAGTATTTAGTCAGCCACCAATTGTGCAAGTTCTCCCACTTAAAAAGATGAGAGAGGCCTGTAATTTTCATCATAGGTACACGTCAACTATGACAGACAAAATGAGGAAAAAAAATCCAGAAAGTCACATTGTAGGATTTTTAATGAATTTATTGGCATATGATGGGGGAAAATAAGTATTTGGCCAATAACAAAAGTTTCTCAATACTTTGTTATATACCCTTTGTTGGCAATGACACAGGTCAAACGTTTTCTGTAAGTCTTCACAAGGTTTTCACACACTGTTGCTGGTATTTTGGCCCATTCCTCCATGCAGATCTCCTCTAGAGCAGTGATGTTTTGGGGCTGTCGCTGGGCAACACAGACTTTCAACTCCCTCCAAAGATTTTCTATGGGGGTTGAGATCTGGAGACTGGCTAGGCCACTCCAGGACCTTGAAATGCTTCTTACGAAGCCACTCCTTCGTTGCCCGGGCGGTGTGTTTGGGATCATTGTCATGCTGAAAGACCCAGCCACGTTTCATCTTCAATGCCCTTGCTGATGGAAGGAGGTTTTCACTCAAAATCTCACGATACATGGCCCCATTCATTATTTCCTTTACACGGATCAGTCGTCCTGGTCCCTTTGCAGAAAAACAGCCCCAAAGCATGATGTTTCCAACCCCATGCTTCACAGTAGGTATGGTGTTCTTTGGATGCAACTCAGCATTCTTTGTCCTCCAAACATGACGAGTTGAGTTTTTACCAAAAAGTTATATTTTGGTTTCATCTGACCATATGACATTCTCCCAATCCTCTTCTGGATCATCCAAATGCACTTCAGACGGGCCTGGACATGTACTGGCTTAAGCAGGGGGACACGTCTCGCACTGCAGGATTTGAGTCCCTGGCAGCGTAGTGTGTTACTGATGGTTGGCTTTGTTACTTTGGTCCCAGCTCTCTGCAGGTCATTCACTAGGTCCCCCCGTGTGGTTCTGGGATTTTTGCTCACCGTTCTTGTGATCATTTTGACCCCACGGGGTGAGATCTTGCGTGGAGCCCCAGATCGAGGGAGCTTATCAGTGGTCTTGTATGTCTTCCATTTCCTAATAATTGCTCCCACAGTTGATTTCTTCAAACCAAGCTGCTTACCTATTGCAGATTCAGTCTTCCCAGCCTGGTGCAGGTCTACAATTTTGTTTTTGGTGTCCTTTGACAGCTCTTTGGTCTTGGCCATTGTGAAGTTTGGAGTGTGACTGTTTGAGGTTGTGGACAGGTGTCTTTTATACTGATAACAAGTTCAAACAGGTGCCATTAATACAGGTAACGAGTGGAGGACAGAGGAGCCTCTTAAAGAGGAAGTTACAGGTCTGTGAGAGCCAGAAATCTTGCTTGTTTGTAGGTGACCAAATACTTATTTTCCACCATAATTTGCAAATAAATTCATTAAAAAATCCTACAATGGGATTTTCTGGATTTTTTTCTCAATTTGTCTGTCATAGTTGACGTGTACCTATGATGAAAATTACAGGCCTCTCTCATCTTTTTAAGTGGGAGAACTTGCACAATTGGTGGCTGACTAAATACTTTTTTTCCCCACTGTATGTAAACTTCCGACTTCAACTGTATATGGACAGGCAATGACAGAGCGGCATGGACTAAGATACAGTAGAATATTTTAGAATAAAATACAGTATATACATATGAGATGAGTAGTGCAAGATATGTAAACATCATTAAAGTGACTAGTGTTCCATTTCTTAAAGTGGCCAGTGATTTCAAAAGGCAGCAGCAGCCTCTAATGTGCTAGTGATGGCTATTTAACAGTCTGATGGCCTTGAGATAGAAGCTGTTTTTCATTCCCAGCTTTGATGCACCTGTACTGACCTCGCCTTCTGGATGATAGCGGGGTGAACAGGCAGTAGCTTGGGTGGTTGATGTCCTTGATGATCTTTTTGGCCTTCCTGTGACATTGGGTGCTGTAGGTGTCTTGAAGGACGGGTAGTTTGCCCCCGGTAATGCGTTCGGCAGACCGCACCACCCTCTGGAGAGCCCTGCGGTTGCGGGTGGTGCAGTTGCCGTACCAGGCAGTGATACAGCCCGACAGGATGCTCTCAATTGTGCATCTGTAAAGGTTTGTAAGGGTTTTAGAGGCTCTGTTGCGCCTTCTTCACCACACTGTCTAAGTGGGTGGACCATTTCAGTTTGTCAGTGATGTGTACGCCAAGGAACTTGAAGCTTTCCACCTTCTCCACTGTGGTCCCGTCAATGTGGATAGGGCGTTGCACCCTCTGCTGTTTCCTGAAGTCCACGATCATCTCCTTTGTTTTGTTGACGTTGAGTGAGAGGTTATTTTCCTGGTACCACACTCCCAGAGCCCTCACCTCCTCCCTGTAGGCGGTCTCGTAATTTTTGGTAATCAAGCCTACTACTGTTGTGTCGTCTGCAAACTTGATGATTGAGTTGGAGGCGTACTTGGCCACGCAGTGATGGGTGAACAGGGAGTACAGGAGGGGGCTGAGCAAGCACCCTGGTGGGGCCCCAGTGTTGAGGATCAGCAAAGCGGAGATGTTGCTTCCTACCTTCACCACCTTGGGGGGCCCGTCAGGAAGTCCAGGACCCAGTTGCACAGGGCGGGGTTCAGACCCAGGGCAACAAGCTTAATGATGAGCTTGGAGGGTACTATAGTTACATTGGTATTCCTCTTGTCCAGATGGGATAGGGCAGTGTGCAGTGTGATGGCGATTGCATTGTCTGTGGCTCTATTGGGGCGGTAAGCAAATTGAAGTGGGTCTAGTGTGGCAGGTAAGGTAGAGGTGATATGATCCTTGACTAGTCTCTCAAAGCACTTCATGATGACAGATGTTAGTGCTACGGGGCGATAGTCATTTAGTTAAGTTACCTTTGCTTTCTTGGTACAGGAACAATGGTGGCCATTTTGAAGCATGTGGGAAGAGCAGACTGGGAAAGGGAGAGATTGAATATGTCCATAAACACACCAGCCAGCTGGTCTGCGCATTATCTGAGGACGCGGCTAGGGATGCCGTCTGGACCGGCAGCCTTGCGGGGGTTAACATGCTTAAATGTCTTACTCACGTCGGCCACAGAGAAGGAGAGGCCACAGTCCTTGGTAGTGGGCCTCGTCGGTAGCACTGTTTTATCCTCAAAGCGGGCGAAGAAAGTGTTTAGCTTGTCTGGAAGCGTGACGTCGGTGTCGGCGACTTGGCTGGTTTTCCTTTTGTAGTCCGTGATTGTCTGTAGACCCTGCCACATACATCTCGTGTCTGAGCCGTTGAATTGCGACTCCACTTTGTCTCTATACTGATGTTTTGCCAGTTTAATTGCCTTGCGGAGTGAGTAGCTACACTGTTTGTATTCTGTCATATTCCCAGTCACCTTGCCATGGTTAAATGCGGTGGTTCGCGCTTTCAGTTTTGCGCGAATGCTACCATCTATCCACGGTTTCTTGTTAGGGTAGGTTTTAATAGTCACAGTGGGCACAACATCACCTATACACTTCCTGATAAACTCAGTCACCGTGTCAGTGTATTCGTCTAAATTATTATCGCAAGCTACCCGGAACATATCCCAGTCCACATGATCAAAATAATCTTGAAGCGTGGATTCCGATTTGTCAGACCAGTTTCTGCCTATAGGAAGGGAGGAGCAAATGGAGTCGTGATCAGATTTGCCAAAAGGAGTGCGGGGTGGGGGGAATTATAACCATCCTGGAAGTTCGAATAGCAATGGTCGAGGATTTTAGCAGCGCGAGTACAACAGTCGATATGTTGGTAGAACTTCGGCAGCCTAGTCCTCAAATTTGCTTTGTTAAAATCCCAGGCTACAATAAATGCAGCCTCAGGATATTTGGTTTCTAGTTTGCATAAAGTCCAGTGAAGTTATTTGAGGGCCGTCGTGGTATCGGCTTGAGGGGGGATATACACGGCCGTGACTATAACCGAAGAAAATTATCTTGGGAGATAATACGGTCGGCATTTGATTATGAGGTATTCTAGGTCGGGTGAACAAAATGATTTGAGTTCCTGTATGTTACTACAATTACACCATGAGTCTTTAATCATGAAACACACACCTCTGCCCTTCTGCATCCCGGAGAGATATTTATTCCTGTCTGCGCGATGAACTGAGAACCCATCTGGCTGGACCGATTTCGACAGAATATCCCCAGAGAGCCCTGATGTCTCTCTGGAAAGAAATCCTTGCCCGGAGCTCGTCGAGCTTGTTAACCAGAGACTGAACATTTGCGAGTAGTCTACCTGGAAGCGTGGGTGGTGTGCCTGTCTCCTAAGTCGAACCAGCAGGCCGCTCCGAGTGCCTCGCCTCCGCGGGCGATGTTTTGGGTCAGCCACTGGAATCAATTAAATTGCCCTGGGGAAAGCAAACAAAGGATCTGCTTCGGGAAAGTCGTATTCCTGGTCGTAATGCTGGTGAGTTACCGCCACTCTGATATCCAATAGTAATAGCTCCGTCTATGAATTTGAGAGTGGTTACATTTCTCCGACCCCATCCCTCAGCTGTTTACCACAATTCCAGATTTCCCCTTTAAACATGACGGGCTATTTCAGCATTCAGAGGGTGGTTGGGCTCATGCTTCATGTATTGTGTTACTCTGGGCTTAGGCACGACCAAAATAACCCAAAGAGGGCTAATGAAATATCCATTGATTCTGTTAGCTATATTCACCGATGCCTCCTGCATAATTCCATCGTTGTTCCATATTTATGTATTATTTTATTATTATTAGATATTTCTTCCTGTGCAGGAGATGGAATTTCCTCCTTGACAGCTCAACTAGTGAATCAAAGGAGACCTGAGATAATGTTAAAGTTGCCTGTGCATGTTGTTTTTCCTTTTGGAGTACCAGCCCTTTCATTTGTCTAGTTTGAGTTGCAGTGATCTTTATTCTTAATTCATGAGCATTGCACTCCCATCGCACCCTGTATCAGAGTAATTGCCCAACACCTTTCGTATTATTCAAGCAGTCTCTGACTTGTGTCAAATTAAATAATTGGGCACCATGAGAGGACAGAGCCTCTTGTTCACTAGTGCTGACATGTGCTTTAACCAGATTGGTACTAGACCTACATAGGGTAAAAGAAAAATGCCACCTACAGATGTTAAATATTAATTTGATCACCTTGTTCCAGGAGAACTTTCCTGCGATGCAGGACATTTGAAATTTGTAGTGTATTTGAGGTTTAACATTTTTTTACAATTAGACATTTCAGACTTGATTTTCCCTTACAAAAAATGTATCAACCCCTACAAAAATATCCATTAATTATAATCTACTTAGTAATTCACATTTCCTATTACAAACTGGCTGAAATTAACATCCTACATCTGTTGCAGACACACTTTAATCCATAGCAATTTACAGTAGTGTGTGCATACATTTTAATTGTTTTATATTGGTCCCTCATGGGAATTGAACCCACAACCCTGGCAGGTACCATGCTCTACCAACTGAGCCACACAGGACCGGTAAGGGTTCCTGAAAGGTTTAGGAGCACTCTGTTGAAGTGTTAGACCATGTGACCATGGATTTAAAAGCCATTCTAAAGGGATTTTAGTGATTTAGCAGAAGCTCTCAGAGTGACTTACAGGAGCAAGTAGGGGTAAGTGCTTTGCTTAAGGGCACGTTGACAGATTTTTCACCTAGTCGGCGCTGGGATTTGAACCAGCAACCTTTTCTGTTATTGGCCCAGCGCTCTTAACCGCTAGGATACCTGCCACCAACAACTACGGTGGGTGATCAGTCCCCTTTCTACTGAGTACCGTGTACTGAGCGTATGGGTGGAAGGAACTGAGGACAAATGGATTTGGAGGTCACAACAACCCTTTTCCCCGTAACACACCGTAACATGTTGTGCAACACAAAGGTGTCGTTGTGTGTTCTCTCTGCTGCTGTTGTGCTATGGATGACCTCATTATGGTTGCTTTTGGTCTCCCTCTCTGATCTTCACTTAGACACGCTGGATGCATCCCAAATGGCACCCTACACCTGATATAGTGCACTACTTTTGACCAGGGCCCATAAGGCTCTGGTCAAAAATAGTGCACTATGCAGGGAATAAGGTGCCATTTGGAATGCATCCACTGTACACTGTGTTCCTCAATGACTTTGCTGAACCTAACCGGGGAAGAAAACGAGACAGAGGGGAGGGGGGAGAAAGAGGGAGAGAGCAAGAGACTACTCCTTTTCCTGTACATGGGTGATAAGGAGAAAGGGAGGCTGGAGGGTGGCAGAGAGAGAGGAGAGAGAGAGAGACAGAGAAAGAGAGAGAAGACAGGGAGGGAGGTGTACAGGACATGAGATACAATACACCATCTAGCTATGAATCATTCATTAGAGAGAGCTGGAGAAGGGAGATATATATATAGAGAGAGAGAGGAGAGAGAGAGAGAGAGAGAGAGAGAGAGAGAGAGAGAGAGAGAGAGAGAGAGAGAGAGAGAGAGAGAGAGAGAGAGAGAGAGAGAGAGAGAGAGAGAGAGAGAGAGAGAGAGAGAGAGAGAGAGAGAGAGAGAGAGATAGGCCTAATCTAGAGAAGATAGGGACAGTGAGGAGGAATGTGAAGAAAGAGGGAGGAGAGATTAGAATATGAGAGCCAAGTGGATGTAAAGGAAGTGAGATAACAATAAAATAACACATTATTAATTGAATGAATAATTGTATTTTTGTAAAGGAAAATGAGTGTGAGAATGAATGGAGAGATAATGGAGGCATTAACCACATTAATCAATTAGGCTGCAAAGTTTCACTGTTATTTTCTTCTCTTACCTCTAATGTTGTTTCAGCGCCATCTCTCCCTCTGCATAATCTCTCCATTGACCTACTGTACATGTGTTTACAGGGCGGCAGGAATAGAAATGCTGTCCATCTCTCTTTAGGCTTTACGTGGTTCACCAGCGGTAGACCGGTAGCTTTAATGTACTTTTCCGAAACATAAAATAATGTAAAGGGGAAAAATGTCTTCATTCTAAAACAAATTGCATTTGAGAGTGAGAATGCTTTGCAGAGGGAGGGATTGCCTCAAGCTCAAGCTGAATGTCAACTTCAATACGAAACGTATCATAAAATACGATGGGAAAAGTAGCGTACATTTCCATATTTTCCCTTGGTTTCTGAATTTGAATTGTGAGAGTGCTTGGCAGGAGGTTTTGCTCCTGTCTCTGTCTGTCTGTGTGTTTGAAGGAAACAGATGGAGTTCGCTCTCCCACCAGCATCAAATAATGAGAGGGTGAAAACAAACAGCCAGCCAAGCTGTTGGATCATTGCACACACACACACACACACACACACGCACACATGCACATGTACACGCACTCACACACACATACACACACAAACACACGCACACAGGTATGCTGACGGTTGAACGGATGGAAGGAAGGATGGATGGATGGATGGATGGATGGATGGATGGATGTGAGACGTATGAAAACATATGAAATGCGCATTGTCGTTTTTGTCCGGCAGAAGTTCAACTCATCTTAATCTTTTTTCAGACGATATGCGTTTGTCTGATGGACAATGATCTTCATTGTCCGTCACCCGTCAGACGAATGACTCCCATTGAAAAACCAATGGTTCAATCTGTACATTTCAGGCACAAAATTATCGGTGTGGCCGTACCCTATATAAGCCAATGGTGAGCCTATCGTGTTGAGTTCTATTATGTTGTTTTATTTGTGTTCAGTAGCCAGTCAACCCCTAGATAAAATGCCTCTCCAAATATATACAGTGATGTTTCCATGGTTTCCGGGCCTTTGCCAATCGGTTGCAGAACATGAAACAATTAGGCTACATCAAAGCACCCTGGGTGCAGTACACCGCACGACAGACGAGCAGATCTCATCATGTTTTCATGGCACAGCAAGAGCTCCAAATTGTCTGAAAACACCAAGTAAATCTCTAGGTAATAGCTTTCTATTAACATAGCTTTATCTGAAGTAAAGGACAGGTTTTTGCGGCTGTAAATCATAGAAACAGCGATGTCCATAAGAGTACTTTGATCCTGCAGTTCCAAGATGCAATTAAAATGGACTTACCTTTGCATACCCAGGCAGAGAAGTCTACATTAGACAGCCATACGGGAACACATGAGCGGACACACAAACGCACGCACGCACACAAGCACACACACACACACACACACACACATCCTGATGAATTGCTCTATGTGATGAAGTCTGATGAAGTACAAAGGAAATAATTTGCACGGTGAACCAGTTAGCAGGCATGTGTGATAACACATGGACAACATGACCAAAGACAGTGAAAAACTTACTGACGTATGAATATGGACCATAGTTGCGTCTGAAAAGTTACCAGATTTACTATATAGTGTAAAAAGTAATTGCATAACTCACGAAAGCAATTGAGTAGTGATTACTCAAACATCTCCAACTGCCTGTAGAACATTGAAGGGGCACTCAAATGAGATGTTCTTATCCCCGTAATGTTTTTGAGTACTGTTAACAAATATTAGGTTATTGAGTAAATATAACTTTATTGATCTGTGTTCTGCTAATCTAAAGATATAGAGTTTTTACAAGTTATCTAACATTTATTAAGTCAGTTGTCCTTACTTGATTCTATAATGTTTTACGTCTTTACTTAACAAAATAAAGTAGTAGTCAGACACATTGATAGTTGAGTAAAATACACTTGATTTATCTGTGTTGTGTAGATATAGAATTATTAAATTTAAAAATGTTTAGATTTTATCATACTTTTACATAATGTTGTGTGCATGTTTGAACAAAGAAAAGTATGTTTCTAAAATTGATGTTCAATATTGAGACAAGCCATTCCCACCATCAACAAGGTAATGACAGAGGCTAATGCAGCTTTCTGTAATGCTTACAGCTCTACCTCCAGTTATAGAGGAGTGAGCACTGTGCTCTACAATGCCTTATGAGGTGGGTTAAAATGACAAATCGTCAAATACATAAAACAATGTTGAAAGTTAAGACTGGTATTACTAATCCGAACTACTTACACTTGACAAAAGTGTGTAATGAAGGTTAATAATTTATGTAGAAGGGACCCAACATTTTTATGTTCACTACAACAAATATTAATGTTCAAGTAACTTCAATCGTTATAGTTCACAATACATAATGTAATTTAGTGTCAAAAAGTTCATAAAACACAAAACAGTTAAGTATTTATAACTTTAAAAGATAACTATATGGGTGCTGATGTGACTTTATTATTCTCACGACTTCCACCAAAGCTGCCTCCTCTCCTTGTTCGGGCAGGCTTCGGCGTTCGTCGTCACCGGCCTTCTAGCCACTGCCACATCTCATCTCATCATTCCATTTGTTTTGTCTTGTCATTTACACACACCTGGTTCATATCCCCTCATTAGTACTTGTATAATTGTTCCCTCTGCCCCCTTGTCCTTGTGGGTGATTGTTCTATGTGAGGAGAGAGTAGCTCGTTTGAGCTACGTGTATTTTGTATTGCCGGGGTATATTTTCCCTGTGTGCCTATTTTTTCTCCAGTGCGCCTGTTTTGCACAATGGACTGTTTGACTGTATTCCGGAATAAACTCTGTATTCTGTGATTTACCCTCCTGCGCCTGACTCCTTCAAATCACCCATCTAGAATCACCCACCCGCTATGGAGTCAGCGGGAGAGGAGCGCATGCCTGGAGTCATGGCACGGATCTAGGAGCATTTGACGATGCTAGCCAGCTTGGGAGAAGCGATGGATTGGGTTCTCCAGGTCGTCCAATGCCTGGAGAGGAGAGGACCCGATCTGTCGAAACCAGCTGGGCGACCGGATCCAGCCCCCCACACCCCAGCATCCAGAGGGATCCATATATCCCGACCACGGGAGTTCGACGGGACAGCTGCTCTCTGCCAGGGATTCCTCCTCCAACTGGAGCTCTATTTTTCCAGCATCAGCCCGGCCCCATCGGAGCGGGAGAAGGTGTCCGCCCTCGTCTTCTGCCTCTCGGGGAAAGCCCTGGAGTGGGCCAACGCGGCTCCTCCTTCATTCCAGACCACTAAGGGGAGATCGCTCGTCTCTTTCGGGCTGTCTTCGATCACCCGCCCGAGGGTCGAGAGGCGGGCGAGCGGCTGGTCCACCTGAGGCAGGGGACGAGGACTGTGAATGACTTCGCCCTGGAGTTTCGGACTCTAGCAGCTGGGTCCGGGTGGAACGATCAGGCCCTCATCGACCACTTCTGGTGCCATCTGCGGGAGGACGTCCGAAGGGAGCTAGCCTGCCGGGACACCAAGTTGTCCTTCACGCAACTGGTGGACATGGCCATTCGCTTGGACAACCTGCTGGTGGCCAGAGGACGTCCTGGAGGGGGTCTGCCCATTCCAACACCGCCCTACTCGGATCACGAGCTGATGAGCTGGGTGGAGCAGCAATCCGAGAGAGCGGAGGACGACAGCACCAGTGTCACTCTGGTGGCACGAGAGGACATTTCACAGCACGTTGTCGTCAGCGTTCTTTTGGGTCTGGAGGCGGCAGGCAGGGCACTCTTGCGTCACCCCAGGTATCGAACACCCACACTCGTTCAGAGCCCACTCGTTCAGAGCCCCCTGTAAGGAGGTAGAAGATTCAGGCGCAGCTGAGAACTTTATGGACAGGTCATTTTTGCACAGTCTAGGCATTTCATTGGTTCCCCTATCTGTTCCACTCCCCATTAGAGCACTTGACAGTCGACCATTAGGGTCCGGGTTTGTTAGGGAAGTTACAGCACCAGTCACTATGGTTACCCACGAGACTCTTCGCGAGCAAGTCACTTTTTTTTATTATTGAGTCTCCTGCTTTCCCTGTTGTATTAGGTATTCCTTGGTTAGCACTCCACAACCCCACCTTTTCATGGCCGCATAGGGTTCTCACGGGGTTCTCGCAAGAGTGTCAGGGTAGGTGTCTCGGTGTTTCCGTTGGTGCAACCATGGTGGAAAGTCCAGACAGTACCTCCACCGTGTGCATTCCCCCCGAATACCTCGATTTGGCGCACGTGTTTTCCAAAGCGCAGGCGACCAAGTTACCACCTCATCGGGCGGGGGATTGCACGATAAACCTCCGGGTAGACGCTGTGCCTCCCAGGAGTCATGTGTATCTCCTGTCACAGGCTGAAATGGAGTCATATGGAGTCATACGTCACAGAGTCCCTGCGCCAGGGGTATATACGTCCCTCCACTTCGCCCGCCTCCTCAAGTTTATTTTTTGTGAAGAAGAAAGACGGCGGTCTGCGCCCTTGCATTGATTATCGATCACTGAACAAGGAGACTACACGATTTAGTTATCCTCTCCCCTCATTCCTTCGGTGATCGAGTCAATGCATGGGGCACGCTTCTTCACCAAATTAGATCTCTGGAGTGCGTACAACCTGGTGCGTGTCCGAGAGGGGGATGAGTGGAAGACCGCATTCAGCACAACCACAGGGCATTATGAATACCTGGTGATGCCCTACTGATGAATTCAGATTTTCCAACAGTCCGTCTCCTTCCTCGGATACCGCATTACCATCTCAGGTGTGGAGATGGAGGGAGATCGCATTTCAGCCATGCATAATTGGCCGACTCCAACCACGGTTAAGGAGGTGCAGCGCTTTATTGGCTTTGCCAATTACTATCGGAGGTTTATCCGGGGCTTTGGCAAGGTCTAAGCTCCCATTACATCTCTGTTGAAGGGTGGGCCATCCCGGCTCCGCTGGTCTGCTGAGGCTGACATGGCCTTCAGTAACTTGAGGGGTCTGTTCACCTCAGCCCCGGTACTGGCCCACCCTGATCCATCACTACCATTCGTAGTGGAGGTAGATGCGTCCGAGGTAGGGATAGGCGCTGTCCTATCTCAACGCTCGGTCACGCCACCCAAGCTCCGCCCCTGTGCCTTCTTCTCCAAGAAGCTCAGCCCGGCGGAGCAGAACTACGACGTTGGTGATCGGGAGCTGTTGGCTGTTGTCCGAGCCCTGACCGTGTGGAGACATTGGCTCGAAGGGGCGAAACACAATTTCCTGGTCTGGACGGACCACCGTAACCTGGAGTACATCCGGGCAGCGAGGAGGATGAACCCTCGCCAGGCCAGGTGGGCCCTATTTTTCACCCGGTTTGATTTCACTCTATCTTACATCCCGGGCAGCTCACTGTACGACCGATACCTGGGTGGCCAGAGGAGGGGGACGTGTGTGACCAGTAGATCAATGCAAGGGCGCAGACTGCCGTCTTTGTTCTTCACAGAATAGGGTGCCATTTGGGATGCAGTTTTTACAATGTACTTTTGGTCAACAGTAGTACACTTGTCACGTCTCCTCCTGTTGCTCCCCTCCGGCGCTCCGCTTCGCGGGTCTACTGAGCCACCGGTCTGAGCGCACCACCTCGGCAACCCCGGAATGGAAACCCAACGCACCCTAATCACCTCCAGCGCACCTGCACCTCATCATCTCATCACCACCCCTATTTAGCCCTGGACTGTTCTGGATGATGTTGTGTGTGATTGTTTAGTTCCGTGTTGTTTACTCTATCTTTGTTATTTCTCTTTGTCATTTTTAAGTCAAACTTGACCTTGTTAATTCCTGTGTCTGTGTCCTGCCTCTTTGCATACTCAGTACTCGTCACAACACTACATAAGGAATAGGGTGCCATTTGGGACTAAGACCATGTTAGCAGATGGAGACAGTTGCCATGGAGAAGGAATTACATAAAGACGACCCATTCAGGAGAAAATCGAAATATGACTGAAGGAAGGAGGTAGACAGGGAGATATAGAGAGAGTGAGATGATAGAGGGAGTGAGATGATAGAGGGATTGAGATGATAGAGGGAGTGAGATGATAGAGGGAGAGAGATGATAGAGGGAGAGAGATAGAGGGAGTGAGATGATGAAGGTAGAGAGGGAGATGTGGAGAGAGTGAGATGATAGAGGGATTGAGATGATAGAGGGAGTGAGATTATAAGAGGGAGAGAGATGATAGAGGGAGATAGATGATAGAGGGATTGAGATGAGAGGGATTGAGATGATAAAGGTAGAGAGATGATAGAGGGAGAGAGATGATAGAGGGAGTGAGATGATAGAGGGAGAGAGATGATAGAGGTAGAGAGTGAGATGATAGCGGGAGTGAGATGATAGAGGGAGAGAGATGATAGAGGGACAGAGATGACAGAGGGATTGAAATGATAGAAGGATTGCGATGATAGAGGTAGAGAGTGAGATGATAGCAGGAGTGAGATGATAGAGGGAGAGAGATGATAGAGGTAGAGAGTGAGATGATAGCGGGAGTGAGATGATAGAGGGAGAGAGATGATAGAGGGAGAGACATGATAGAGGAAGGGTGGGCCTCTCCGCTCACCTCTCTCCATAAGGGTGGGCCTCAGAAGCTGGCCTGGAACGCTGAGGCTGACGTTGCCTTCAAGAGGCTGAAGGAGAGGTTCACCACAGCCCCCATCCTAAAACACCCAGATCCATCTCATCCTTTCATCCTGGAGGTGGACGCATCGGAGGAAGGCGTGGGTGCGGTCCTCTCCCAGCGGCACGGTAAGCCAGAGAAAATGTATCCCTGTGCCTTTTACTCTAAAAAGCTTACCCCCGCAGAGAGGAACTATGGAGTTGGAGACAGGGAGCTGTTGGCGGTGTTCCTCGCTCTGGAAGAATGGAGATACTGGCTGGAGGGCGCAGTCCATCCATTCCGGATTCTTAATGACCCCCGGAATTTGGAGCACATACGGGCAGCGAAACGGATGAACTCTCCTCAAGCCAGGTGGGCCCAATTTCTCACTCGCTTCCAATTCATTCTGTCCTACCGCCCAGGATCCCAGAATGTGAAGGCCGACGCACTCTCCAGGATGTACCACACCGGAGAAAGGAAGGATCTGGGGGGGTCCTATCCTGCCCTCGTCTCTCATCGTTGCTCTTGTCATTTGGGATGTGGATGAAGACATCTGCCTGGCAGCTCAGGAGGACCCAGCGCCTGCCAACGCCCCTCCGGGGCGCGTGTATGTACCCACCAGTGTCCGTGACCGCCTGCTGATCTGGGCGCACACCCCCCTTACGGCAGGGCACTCTGGTATTACGCGCACCCTGCATTCTCTAGCCCAAAAATACTGGTGGCCCACCTTGGCTTCTGATGTCTCCCACTACGTCAACTCCTGTTCCGTATGTGCCCAAATGAAGACACCTCGGAACGCCGCGGCAGGCAAACTAGTTCCTCTCCTAGTGCCTCAGCGACCTTGGTCACACCTGTCCATAGACTTTGTCACCGACCTTCTACGTTCTGACGGCTTCAACACAGTCATGGTGGCCGTAGATCGGTTCTCCAAATCATGCCGTTTTTTGCCACTAACTGGTCTTCCTTCTGCTCTCCAGGTTGCTGAGGTCCTGTCCCAACAGGTCTTTTGGCATTATGGACTTCCGGAGGACATCGTCTCGGACTGCGGCCCCCAATTCACCTCCCGAGTGTGGAAGGCTTTCCTGGAGAAGATCGGGGCCACGGCCAGCCTCACTTCCGGGTATAAGCCTCAGTTGAATGGGCAGGTGGAGCGCATGAACCAGTAGCTGGGGAGGTTTCTTCATTGCCACTGTCAGGACCGGCAGGGTGAGTGGGCAGAACTCCCTTGTTCACTCCTCCACAGGGCTCACTCCCTTCCAGTGTGTCCTGGGGTGCAAGCCAGCCCTGGCCCCTTGGACACCCAGCCAGACCGATGCCCCCATTGTCGACGAGTTGTTCCACAGGGCCGGACAGGTCTGGGACGCCGCCCATGTCCATCTCCAGAGGGCCATTCTTCGGCAGAAGGACCACGCCGACAGCCACCGCAGTGAGGCCCCTGTATTCCACCCTGGGGATCGTATCTGGCTATCCACAAGAAACCTCCCTCTCCGCCTGCCCTGCAAGAAACTGAGCCCCCGGTTTGTGGGGCCGTTTAAGGTCCTCCGGCGGATAAATGACTTATTATACCGGCTGCTCCTTCCCCCTCACTACCGTGTCTCACCCACTTTTCATGTGTCTCTCCACAGGCCGGTGGTTCCTGGTCCTCTGGCGGATGCCGTCGCCCGGGGTACGCCTCCTCCGCCCCTGGACATTGACGGGAGTTTCGTGGGGGACGGCTCCATTACCTGGTGGACTGGGAGGGGTATGGTCCTGAGGAGAGGAGCTGGGTTTCGGCTGGGGACATTCTGGACCCCAACCTAATTCGGGACTTCCACCGTCGCCGCCCTGACCGGCCCGCTCCTCGTCCTCGGGGTCGTCCTCCTCCTCCTTGCGGCTGGGGGGGGGAGGGTACTGTCACGTCCCCTCCCGTTGCTCCCCTCCGGCGCTCTAATTCGCCGGTCTACTGAGCCACCTCGGCAACACCGTAACGGAAACCCAACGCACCCTAATCACCTCCAGCGCACCTGCACCTCATCATCTCATCACCACCCCTATTTAGCCCTGGACTGTTCTGGATGATGTTGTGTGTGATTGTTTAGCTTCGTGTTGTTTACTCTATCTTTGTTATTTCTCTTTGTCATTGTTAAGTAAACCTTGACCTTGTTAATTCCTGTGTCTGTGTCCTGCCTCTTTGTATACTCAGTACTCGTCACAACACTACATAAGGAATAGGGTGCCATTTGGGACTAAGACCATGTTAGCAGATGGAGACAGTTGCCATGGAGAAGGAATCACATAAAGACGACCCATTCAGGAGAAAATCGAAATATGACTGAAGGAAGGAGGTAGAAAGGGAGATATAGAGACAGTGAGATGATAGAGGGAGTGAGATGATAAGAGGGAGTGAGATGATTGAGGGAGAGAGATGATAGAGGGAGAGAGATGATAGAGGGAGAGAGATGATAGAGGGAGTGAGATGATAGAGGGAGTGAGATGATAGAGGGAGTGAGATGAGAGGGAGATGGAGAGAGAGTGAGATGATAGAGGGAGTGAGATGATAAAGGTAGAGAGGGAGATGTGGAGAGAGTGAGATGATAGAGGGAGTGAGATGATAGAGGGATTGAGATGAGAGATGATTGAGGTAGAGAGATGATAGAGGGAGTGAGATGATAGAGGGAGAGAGATGATAGAGGGAGAGAGATGATAGAAGGATATAGATGATAGAGGGATATAGATGATAGAGGGAGAAAAATGATAGAGGGATTGAGATGATAGAAGGATTGCGATGATAGAGGTAGAGAGTGAGATGATAGCGGGAGTGAGATGATAGAGGGAGTGAGATGATAGAGGGAGAGAGATGATAGAGGTAGAGAGTGAGATGATAGCGGGAGTGAGATGATAGAGGGAGAGAGATGATAGAGGAAGGGAGAGAGATGTAGAGAGAGGGAGATGATAGAGGGAGTGAGATGATAGCGGGAGTGAGATGATAGAGGGAGAGAGATGATAGAGGTAGAGAGTGAGATGATAGCGGGAGTGAGATGATAGAGGGAGAGAGATGATAGAGGAAGGGAGAGAGATGTAGAGAGAGGGAGATGATAGAGGGAGTGAGATGATAGAGGGAGGGAAATGATAGAGGGAGTGAGATGATAGAGGGAGAGAGATTTACATTTACATATACGTCATTTAGCAGACGCTCTTATCCATGTCAAGATCGTCTAACAGAGTGGACCAATGCGCAGCGTTGAATGCAAACATATTTATTCTCACTGAAGGCGACACGAACAAAACAACGAACGATACGTGACAGTTCACGGTTACCATAAACAGACTCGAAACAAAAACCCACAAAAACGAATGAAAACCCGACTGTTTAAATATGGCTCCCAATCAGAGACAACCAGCTGACACTCGTTGCCTCTGATTGGGAGTCACTCAGACCAACATAGAAATAAGTAACCTAGACCCACAACAAAAACATAGAAACTAACACCCTTGCTCAACATACGAGAGTCCCCCGAGCCAGGGCGTGACAGTACCCCCTAAAGCGCGGACTCCGACCGCGCCAACGAAACACAACAGGGGAGGGACCGGGTGGGCACTCCGCCTAGGCGGCGGATCCGGCTCGGGCATGATCCCCACTCGCTCTCTAACCCCCAAAGTACCCCTGGTCCGGTCTGGTCCTGCTGACCGGAGCTGGACTGCACACTGGTGGAGCGGATTGCTCTAGCTCCGGCGTAACGCATCTGACCGGCGCCGGACCAGGCACCAGTGGAACAGGCACGTGCCGTGCCGGACCGACGACGCACACCACTGGCTTGGTGTGGGGAACAGGCACGGGCCGTGCTGAACTGACGACGCACACCACTGGCTTGGTGTGGGGAGCAGGAGCGGGCCGGAAAGGGCTGACGAAACGCACCACAGACTTGGTGCTGGGAGCAGGAATGGGCCGGACTGGGCTGGCGACGCGCACCACAGACCTGGTGCGGAGAGCAGGAACGGGCAGAGCCGGGCTGACGAGACGCACCACAGGCTTGGTGCGGGGAGCAGGAATGGGTCGGACTGGGCTGGCGACGCGCACCCCAGACCTGGTGCGGGGAGCAGGAACGGGCAGAGCCGGGCTGACGAGACGCACCACAGACTTGATGCGGGGAGCAGGAATGGGCCGGACTGGGCTGGCGACGCGCACCACAGACCTGGCGCGGGGAGCAGGAACGGGCAGAGCCGGGCTGACGAGACGCACCACAGACTTGATGCGGGGAGCAGGAACAGACCGGACCGTACTAGGGACACACACCACTGGCCCTACACCGGGATCTGGAACGGGCCGGACCGGACTGGTAACACACCCCAGTACCTCTCGCCGTGCCTCTACACCTTCCATCCCCTCTTCTACCAGTGGCCCCCGTAACCTGGCGGCCTCCTCTGCAACCCCGCTGGACCGCTCCATAGCGGCCTCCTGCTGCCCCGACGTCGTGAGCCCCCCTAAAAAATTTTCTGGGGGTCTCTCCTCCCCGTGGGCCAGGCCTCCATCGTTCTCGCCCACCTCTCGCTCCTCTGTCTCCAACCCTCGTCACTCAGCTCCTCAATGGGCTTGACCCAGTCGAAGCTGCCACGGAGATCTGCCAGCGATTTCCCTGGCGATGGCTCCTCGACTCGCTGCTTGGTCCAGTTGTGGTGGGTTTTTCTGTCAAGATCGTCTAACAGAGTGGACCAATGCGCAGCGTTGAATGCAAACATATTTATTCTCACTGAAGGCAACACGAACAAAACAACGAACGATACGTGACAGTTCACGGTTACCATAAACAGACTCGAAACAAAAACCCACAAAAACGAATGAAAACCCGACTGTTTAAATATGGCTCCCAATCAGAGACAACCAGCTGACACTCGTTGCCTCTGATTGGGAGTCACTCAGACCAACATAGAAATAAGTAACCTAGACCCACAACAAAAACATAGAAACTAACACCCTGGCTCAACATACGAGAGTCCCCCGAGCCAGGGCGTGACAATCCAGAGCGACTTACAAATTGGTGCATTCACCTTATAGCCATTGGGATAACCACTTAACAATATGTATTATTTTTTTTATGTTTAATAAAAATAAAAAATTGTGGGTGGGGTAAGGGGGGGTAGAAGGATTACTTTATCCTATCCCAGGTATTCCTTAAAGAGGTGGGGTTTCAAGTGTCTCCGGAAGGTGGTGAGTGTCTCCGCTGTCCTGGCGTCGTGAGGGAAATTGTTCCACCATTGGGGTGCCAGAGCAGCGAACAATTTTGACTGGGCTGAGCGGGAACTGTGCTTCCGCAGAGGTAGGGGGGCCAGCAGGCCAGAGGTGGATGAACGCAATGCCCTTGTTTGGTTGTAGGGACTGATCAGAGCCTGAAGGTATGGAGGTGCCGTTCCCCTCACAGCTCCGTAGGCAAGCACCATGGTCTTGTAGCAGATGTGAGCTTCAACTGGAAGCCAGTGGAGTGTGCGGAGGAGCGGGGTGACGTGAGAGAACTTGGGAAGGTTGAACACCAGACGGGCTGCGGCATTCTGGATGAGTTGTAGGGGTTTAATGGCACAGGCAGGGAGCCCAGCCAACAGCGAGTTGCAGTAATCCAGACGGGAGATGACAAGTGCCTGGATTAGGACCTGTGCCGCTTCCTGTGTAAGGCAGGGTCGTACTCTCCGAATGTTGTAGACAATGAACCTACAGGATCGGGTCACCGCCTTGATGTTAGCGGAGAACGACAGGGTGTTGTCCAGGGTCACGCCAAGGCTCTTCGCACTCTGAGAGGAGGACACAACGGAGTTGTCAACCATGATGGCGAGATCATGGAACGGGCAGTCCTTCACCGGGAGGAAGAGCAGCTCCATCTTGCCGAGGTTCAGCTTGAGGTGGTGATCCGTCATCCACACTGATATGTCTGCCAGACATGCAGAGATGCGATTCACCACCTGGTTATCAGAAGGGGGAAAGGAGGGATGATAGAGGGAGTGAGATGATAGAAGGAGAGAGATGATAGAGGGAGATGATAGAGGGAGAGAGATGATAGAGGGAGATGATAGAGGGAGTGAGATGATAGAGGGAGAGAGATGATAGAGGAAGGGAGAGAGGTGATAGAGGGAGATGATAGAGGGAGTAAGATGATAGAGTAAGGGAGAGAGATGTTAGAGGGAGATGATAGAGGGAGTGAGATGATAGAGGAAGGGAGAGAGGTGATAGAGGGAGATGATAGAGGGAGTGAGATGATAGAGGGAGGGAGATGATAGAGGGAGTGAGATGATAGAGGGAGTGAGATGATAGAGGGAGAGAGATGATAGAGGAAGGGAGATGATAGAGGGAGTGAGATGATAGATGGAGAGACATGATAGAGGAAGGGAGAGAGATGATAGAGGGAGAGAGATGATAGAGGGAGAGAGATGATAGAGGGAGTGAGATGATAGAGGGAGAAAGATGATAGAGGGAGTGGGATGAAAGAGGGAATGAGATTATAGAGGGAGAGAGATGACAGAGGGTGATGATAGAGGGAGAGAGATGATAGAGGGAGATGATAGATGGAGTGAGATGATAGAGGGAGTGAGATGATAGAGGGAGAGAGATGATAGAGGGAGAGAGATGATAGAGGGAGTGAGATGATAGAGGGAGAAAGATGATAGAGGGAGTGGGATGAAAGAGGGAATGAGATTATAGAGGGAGAGAGATGACAGAGGGTGATGATAGAGGGAGAGAGATGATAGAGGGAGATGATAGATGGAGTGAGAAGATAGAGGGAGATGATAGAGGGAGTAAGATGGTAGAGGAAGGGAGAGCGATGTTAGAGGGAGATGATAGAGGGAATGAGATGATAGAGGACGGGAGAGAGATGATAGAGGGAGATGATAGAGGGAGTAAGATGATAGAGGAAGGGAGAGAGATGTTAGAGGGAGATGATAGAGGGAGTAAGATGATAGAGGAAGGGAGAGAGATGATAGAGGGAGATGATAGAAGGAGTGAGATGATAGAGGAAGGGAAAGAGGTGATAGAGGGAGATGATAGAGGGAGTGAGATGATAGAGGAAGAGAGATGATAGAGGAAGAGAGATGATAGGGGAGAGAGATGATAGAGAGAGATGATAGAGGGAGTGAGATGATAGAGGGAGAGAGATGATAGAGGAAGGGAGAGAGATGATAGAGGGAGATGATAGAGGGAGTGAGATTATAGAGGAAGAGAGATGATAGAGGAAGAGAGATGATAGAGGGAGTGAGATGATAGAGGGAGAGAGATGAAAGAGGGAGGGAGATGATAGAGGAAGAGAGATGATAGAGGGAGGGAGAGAGATGATAGAGGGAGTGAGATGATAGAGGGAGTGAGATGATAGAGGAAGGGAGAGAGATGATAGAGGGAGAGAGATGATAGAGGGAGTGAGATGATAGAGGGAAAGAGATGATAGAGGAAGGGAGAGAGATGATAGAGGGAGATGATAGAGGGAGTAAGATGGTAGAGGAAGGGAGAGAGATGTTAGAGGGAGATGATAGAGGGAATGATATGATAGAGGAAGGGGGAGAGATGATAGAGGGAGATGATAGAGGGAGGGAGATGATAGAGGGAGTGAGATGATAGAGGGAGAGAGATGATAGAGAGAGTGAGATGATAGATGGAGAGAGATGATAGAGGAAGGGAGAGAGATGATAGAGGGAGAGAGATGATAGAGGGAGTGAGATGATAGAGGGAAAGAGATGATAGAGGAAGGGAGAGAGATGTAGAGAGAGGGAGATGATAGAGGGAGTGAGATGATGGAGGGAGAGAGTTGATAGAGGAAGGGAGAGAGATGATAGAGGGAGAGAGATGATAGAGGGAGCGAGACGATAGAGGGAGTGAGATGATAGAGGGAGAGAGATGATAGAGGGAGTGGGATGATTTAGGGAATGAGATTATAGAGGGAGAGAGATGATAGAGGGAGATGATAGAGGGAGAGATATGATAGAGGGAGTTGATAGAGGGAGTGAGATGATAAAGGGAGAGAGATGATAGAGGAAGGGAGAGAGATGATAGAGGGAGATGATAGAGGGAGTAAGATGATAGAGTAAGGGAGAGAGATGTTAGAGGGAGATGATAGAGGGAGTGAGATGATAGAGGAAGGAATAGAGGTGATAGAGGGAGATGATAGAGGGAGGGAGATGATAGAGGAAGAGAGATGATAGAGGGAGTGAGATGATAGGGGTAGAGAGATGATAGAGGGAGATGATAGAGGGAGTGAGATGATTGAGGGAGAGAGATGATAGAGGAAGGGAGAGAGATGATAGAGGGAGTGAGATAATAGAGGAAGGGAGATCGATCATAGAGAGAGATGATAGAGGGAGTGAGATGATAGAGGAAGAGAGATGATAGAGTGAGTGAGATGATAGAGGGAGAGAGATGATAGAGGGAGATGATAGAGGGAGTAAGATGATAGAGGAAGGGAGAGTGATGAAAGAGGGAGTGAGATGATAGAGGAAGGGAGATGATAGAGGGAGAGAGATGATAGAGGGAGAGAGATGATAGAGGGAGAGAGATGATAGAGGGAGATGATAGAGGGAGTGAGATTATAGAGGAAGGGAGAGAGATGATAGAGGGAGAGGATAGAGGGAGTGAGATGATAGAGGGAGTGAGATGATAGAGGGAGTGAGATGATAGAGAGAGAGATGATAGAGGGAGAGAGATGATAGAGGGAGTGAGATGATAGAGGGAGAGAGATGATAGAGGGAGAGAGATGATAGAGGGAGTGAGATGATAGAGGGAGTGAGATGATAGAGGGAGTGAGATGATTGAGGGAGAGAGATGATAGAGGGAGAGTTAATTAAGGAGTTCAAGAAGCTGCTTGGTACTACAGTAGATACTGTAATATGGTTGTTTGCAAAATGTTGTGTTGACTCTGGAACAAAAGCGTGAGTGTGTGTGTGTGTGTGTGTGTGTGTGTGTGTGTGTGTGTGTGTGTGTGTGTGTGTGTGTGGGGGGGTGTGTTTATGTGTGGGTGTGTGTATGTGTGTGTGTGTGTGGATGTGTGTGTGTGTGTGTGTGTGTGTGTGTGTGTGTGTGTGTGTGTGTGTGTGTGTGTGTGGGGGGGTGGGTGTGTGTGTGTGTGTGTCAAGAATGTTAACAAGAAGAGCACAATAATGCAGAACAAATAATCCCTGGGCACCCAGTGAGAAATAAACAGTGGTCTACAAATCGAGCCGCTACTCACCTCCCTCATTATTAAAGTATTTGATAGCAGCATGGTGTGTTCATTACGAAGCTGTCCGCCTCCCATTGATTGAAAGTTTTGACATTCTTCAAAACCTATATCCCTGCAGTGAGTGTCAAAGTGAAGCTCCCACTAAGAGAGGGAATCAGAATTGGCTAACCGAGGCAGATCAAACAATGCACAAAATCGAATCCCATAGCATCCATTTTGTGAGGCACCAGCGATATGTTTGGAGAATGTTTGTGTGTTGTTTGTTTGCTTTCTGTGTTTTTGTGAAATGCATTTATTTATGTGTATTGCATGTTAACAGTTGCACACATACACACACACATACACACACACACACACACACATACACACACATACACACACATACACACTGGATGGCGCCAGCAGATGCTGATCTATCACAACAAGGCTATGCTGGGTTAGCTGAGGGAAAATCAGGGGCCGTACGTATCAAGCGTCACAGAGGAATGCTGATTTAGGATCAGTTTGACCTTTTAGATCGTAATGAATAACATTATATGGACATGCTGAAGCTGATCCTAGATCAGCACTCCTACTCTGAGACGGTTGATCGATACAGCCTCAGACCTCATGCTGCCTGCACTATGGGAAGACAACCAGCTACTGGTAACTACAGACATCACATCACTGGGCTTGACAACATTCTAAACTAACCATAACTTTTAAGGCTTAATGAAGCCCTCACAAACCCTTTATCAGGCCTATATAAATGCTTCAGAAATCATTACAATGCAAACATCAAGCCATTTAAGAGGGCTGGGCCATACTTGGTAAAGCAGCAGATTTAAAGTTTAATTTACCAATTTATATAGTGTGACCTTGCTAATAAGTGTTATGTAAAGCATTTATATAGACTAGTCATTATGAATACCCTTTAAAGCTTTATTAGGGTTAGTTGTATTTTGTTTAATGTTAATTGGGACAAAAAGATTTACTCTTCCTCTCACTGGTCCTCTACCAGTCTCCTTTAGGGCTGGGGGTCTTTCCCGACTACGTGACCTGGCCAGGAAACACTCTGGGTCCTAGTCATAGCCTAACATGTAACAAGGTCCCAGATTAGGAAACCCTTCTGACTCTAACACTGAGGAGAGGGATTGAGTTTCCCCCAGGCACTGGAACCAAATCACATTCACCTAGTGGCAGCCTAGGCAGAGAGGTCATGTACATTCTCTAAATGAGTGCAGGTCAGGTCTTGATATCATTAATTGGATTCCTGCCTGTAAATTGATGACAATCAGCATTGTCAACAAGCTAGCCAATGCTAGCAAGCCAGTGTGTTTTTTCACTGTGATAGCTACTGTAAATTGGACAGTGCAGTTAGATTAACAATAATTTAAGCTTTCTACCCATATAAGACATGTCTATGTCCTGGAAAGTTTGCTGTTACTTACAACAGTCATGCTAATCACATTAGCTCACATTACCTCAACCGTCCCATACACGGGACACCGATCCCGTATAGGTTAAATTGTTTTGTTTTTTCTCATCAATCTACACACTATACCCCATAATGACAAAGCAAAAACAGGTTTTTAGAAATGTTTGCAAATGTATAAAAAACAAAAACTTTAATATCACATTTACATAGGTATTCAGAACCTTTACTCAGTACTTGTTGAAGCACCTTTGGCAGCGATTACAGCCTTGAGTATTCTTGGGTATGACGCTACAAGCTTGCCACACATGTATTTGGGGAGTTTCTCCCATTCCTCTCTGCAGATCCTCTCAAGCTCTGTCAGGTTGGATGTGGAGCGTCGCTGCACAGCTATTTTCAGGTCTCTCCAGAGATGTTCGATTGGTTTAAGTCCGGGCTCTGGCTGGGCCACTCAAGGACATTCAGAGACTTGTCCCGAAGCCACTCCTGCGTTGTCTTGGCTGTGTGCTTAGGGTCGTTGTCCTGTTGGAAGGTGAACCTTCACCCCAGTCGGAGGTCCTGAGCGCACTGGAGCAGGTTTTCATCAAGGATCTCTCTGTATTTTGCTCAGTTCATCTTTCCCTCGATCCTGACTAGTCTCCCTGTCCCTGCCGCTGAAAAACATCCCACAGCATGATGCTGCCACCACCATGCTTCACCGTAGGGATGGTGCCAGGTTTCCTCCAGACGTGATGCTTGGCATTCAGGCCAAAGAGTTCAATCTTGGTTTCATCAGACCAGAGAATCCTTCTCATGGTGTGAGAGTCCTAGCTGCCTTTTGGCAAACTCCAAGCCGGCTGTTATGTGCCTTTTACTGAAGAGTGGCTTCAGTCCGGCCACTCTACCATGAAGGCCTGATTGGTGGAGTGCTGCAGAGATGGTTGTCCTTCTGGAAGATTCTCCCATCTCCGCAGAGGAACTCTGGAGCTCCTTCAGAGTGTCCATCAGGTTTTTGGTCACCTCCCTGACCAATGCCCTTCTTAAGAATGATGGAGGCCACTGTGTTCTTCGGGACCTTCAATGCTGTTCTTGGGTACCCTTCCACAGATCTGTGCCCGACACAATCCTGTCTCGGAGCTCTACGGACAATTCCTTCAACCTCATGGCTTGGGTTTTGCTCTGACATGCACTGTCAACTGTGGTACTTTATATAGACAGGTGTGTGCCTTTCCAAATCATGTCCAATCAATAGAATTTACCACAGGTGAACTCCAGTCAAGTTGTAGAAACATCTCAAGGATGATCAATGGAAACAGGATGCACCTGAGCTCAATTTCAAGTCTCATAGCAAAGGGTCTGAATACTTATGTAAATAAGGTATTTCTATTTTTTATTTTGAATAAATGTTTGTCATTATGGGGTATTGTGTGTAGATTGATGAGGACAAACATTTATTTAATCAATTTTAGAATAAGGCTGTAACGTAACAAAATGTGGAAAAAGTCAAGGGGTCTGAATACTTTCTGAATGCGCTGTATATGGAGCCCCTAAAATAGGGTTCTTATAGGGTTCTTTGATTAGAACCCTGGAGGTTCAACTGCACTGAACCAAAATGGTCCATATAGAACCCTGAATGGTGGCATTTATGAATTTAGGCTACTACTATTATATGGGACTATTTTGAGCTAAGAATATAATTTAATAAACAATGAAATAATGATATTGTCATTTTATGCAAAAATGCACTCACCAGTTTATTAGGTACACCACCCCGTTCACGAAAATGGATTGCTCCCACAGACTGTAAGTGCACCAGATCCAGTATTTCAAAAACGGCCACCCTCCTGGGCTTTTCACGCATGACAGTGTCTAGGGTTTACTGAGAATGGTGCAACAAACAAATAAACATCCAGTCAGCGGCAGTCCTGTGAGCGAAAACAGCTTGTTGATGAGAGGTTGAAGGAGAATGGCAAGAATCTTGCAAGCTAACAGCCGGGCCACAAACAGACACAGATTGGCTCCAGTGGCCATGCGATCACCAATACTGGACAATTGATGAGTGGAAAAACATTGCCTGGTCCGACGAATCCTGGTTCCTGTTGTGTCATGCTGGTGGCAGAGTCAGGATTTGGAGTAAGCAGCATGAATCCATGGACCCATTCTGCCTGGTGTACCACTGTCCAATATGCAGCAACCATGTGATGCCATCCTGTCAGCATGGACCAACATCCCTGTGGAATGCTTCCGACACCTTGTAGAGTCCATGCCTCAACGAATTGAGGCTGTGGGGGGGTGACGACAACTCAATATTTGGAAGGTGTTCTTAATGTTTTGTACACAGAGAGTATATAGAACCTTGTTTAGTAAAGGGTTCTTTAATCTCATCCAAAGAAGGTTCTATTTAAAACCCCAAAGATCCCTGTTTTCTAAGAGTGTAGCTGATCTAGCTACTGTTGTAGTCTATATTTCTTTTAAAATTACTCATTGTTGTTTATTTAGCTTAACAAGCGCTTTGACATTCTGTCTGTAATGAAATGAGCTATAAAAGTTTAAATAAATTATTATTTTTATTTACAAATTTGTCATTTTTTGATTGATTGGTCTAGCGACCATTAGCAATGGAGTTGTGAAGGCATCACGCAAAGTCTGCGATGTGCGCGAGCTAAGCTGTGGTAAAAAAACCAAGAACAAATAAAGAGGTAAGTTATAGGACTGACAACTTACCTCACTGTCCACTGACATGTGGTGCTGAACTTCGAAATTTGGATTGCGTCGCTGTTCACGTCAATGGTGCTGAGTCACTGATCACCTCTATTACAGCTTGTTTGTTTAGTTTAGCACCATTGGACCTTTTACTCTTGTGACAGCCTGACTAAGCAATCAAAGTAAGGGCCTATGGACTTTACGCTAACACAACTCTGTCCACATAGTATTTTGCAGTGTCCCTCCCTGGGCTTTGAATACATTGGCTTATGCTGCGAAACCAAAAGCTAAGATGTGATCTGTATTGCAGCCAGAGGATAGAGCCAGCAGCCTCTTTGAGAACTGTGTGATTCCTAGAAGACCATAGCTGGATTCTCTCATTCTGTTGAGGGCCCTGGCTGGCAGCAAAATGAATAATAACCTGCTGCTCTCTGGTTCACCGCACGCTGCCAATGCCTGAATGGGTTTGCTGAGCGAGAGAGAGAGAGAGAGAGAGAGAGAGAGAGAGAGAGAGAGAGAGAGAGAGAGAGAGAGACAGCGAGAGAGAGAGAGAGACAGCGAGAGAGAGAGAGAGAGAGACTGCATATATACATAATATGACATTTGAAATGTCTTTATTCTTTTGAAACTTCTGAGTGTAATGTTTACTGTTAATATTTATTGTTTATTTCACTTTTGTTTACTATCTACTTCACTTGCTTTGGCAATGTTAACATACGTTTCCCATGCCAATAAAGCCCTTAAATTGAATTGAAATTGAAATTGAATTGAGAGAGAGAGAGTGAGAGAGAGAGAGAGAGAGAGAGAGAGAGAGAGAGAGAGAGAGAGAGAGAGAGAGAGAGAAACAAACAAAACAAAAGCAAAGTCTTCTTTTGACTCAATTTGGCATGAGGGTCTATATAAATTGATGGAAAGCAGTGTTGGGGGGAAAAACATACGGAATTATAAATCAATGTACAAAAATAACAAGTGTTTGGTTAAAATTGGCAAAAAACACTGATTTCTTTCCTCAGGACCGTGGGGTGAGACAGGGATTCAGCTTGAGCACCACCCTCTTCAACATATATATAAACAAATTGGCACTAGAACAGTCTGCAGCACCCTACTAGAATCTGAAGTCAAATGTCTACTGTTTGCCGATGATGTGGTGCTTCTGTCCCCAACCAAGGAAGGGCTACAGCAGCACCTAGATCTTCTGCACAGATTCTGTCAGACCTGGGCCCTGACAGTAAATCTCAGTAAGACAAAAATAATGGTGTTCCAAAAAAGGTCCAGTTGCCAGGACCACAAATACAAATTCCATCTAGCCACTGTTGCCCTAGAGCACACAAAATACTATACCTACCTTGGCCTGAACATCAGCACCACATGTAACTTCCACAGAGCTGTGAACGATCTGAGAGACAAGGCAAGAAGGACTTTCTACGCCAACAAAATAAACATAAAATTCAACTTCTCAATTAGTATCTGTCTATAGAACCCATTGCCCTCTACAGTTGTGAGGTCTGGGGTCCGTTCACCAACCAAGAATTCACAAAATAAGACTAACATCAAATTGAGACTCTGCATGCAGGATTCTGCAACAACATCCTCTGTGTACAATGTAAAACACCAAATAATGCACACAGAGCAGAATTAGGATGATGCCCACTAATTATCAAATTCCAGAAAAGAGCTGTTCAATTCTACAACCACCTAAAAGGATGCGATTCCCAAACCTTCCATAACAATGCCATCACCTACAGAGAGATGAACCTAGAGAAGAGTCCCCTCAGCAAGCTGGTCCTGGGGCTCTGTTCACAAACCCAAACATACCCCATAGAGCCCCAGGTCAGAAACACAATTAGACCCAACCAAATCATGAGAAAAACAAAAGATAATTACTTGACACATTGGAAAGAAATAACAAAAAAAACTAACTGGAATGCTATTTGGCCTTGTGACTTTCCCAAAGTTAACGAAAGCTTTGACTATGTACAGACCCAGTAAGCATAGCCTTGCTATTGAGAGAGGCCGCTGTAGGCAGACCTGGCTCTCAAGAGAAGACAGGCTATGTGCACACTGCCCACAGAATGAGGTGGAAACTGAGCTGCACTTTCTAACCACCTGCCAAATGTATGACCATATTAGAGGCATATTTTTCTCTCAGATTACACATACCCACAAAGAACTCCCATATCTATTAGGTGAAATACCACAGTGTGCCATCACAGCAGCAAGATTTGTGACCTGTTGCCACAAGAAAAGGGCAACCAGTGAAGAACAAACACTGTTGTAAATCCAACCCATATTTATGTTTATTTATTTTCCCTTTTGAACTTTAACTATTTGCACATAATATGACATTTGAAATGTCTTTATTCTTTTGGACGTTTTTTGAGTGTAATGATATTGTACATTTTTATTGTATATTTCATTTTTGTTTATTATCCACTTCACTTGCTTTGGCAATGTTAACATACAGTTGAAGTCGGAAGTTTAGATACACTTAGGTTGGAGTCATTAAAACTCGTTTTTCAACCACTCCACAAATGTCTTGTTAACAAACTATAGTTTTAGCAAGTCAGTTAGGACATCTACTTTGTGCAAGACACAAGTAATTTTACCAACAATTGTTTACGGACAGATTATTTCACTGTATCACAATTCCAGTGGGTCAGAAGTTTACATACACTAAGTTGACTGTGCCTGTAAACAGCTTGGAAAATTCCAGAAAAAGATGTCATGGCTTTAGAAGCTTCTGATAGGCTAATTGACATCATTTGAGTCAATTGGAGGTGTACCTGTGGATGTATTTCAAGGCCTACCTTCAAACTCAGTGCCTCTTTGCTTGACATCATGGGAAAACCAAAAGAAATCAGCCAAGACCTCAGAACAAAAATTGTAGACCTCCATAAGTCTGGTTCATCATTGGGAGCAATTTCCAAATGCCTGAAGGTACCACGTTCATCTGTACAAACAATAGTACGCAAGTATAAACACCATGGGACCACGCAGCCGTCATATCGCTCAGGAAGGAGACGCGTTCTGTCTCCTAGAGATGAACGTACTTTGGTGCGAAAAGTGCAAATCAATCTCAGAACAACAGCAAAGGACCTTGTGAAGATGCTGGAGGAAACAGGTACAAAAGTATCTATATCCACAGTAAAACGAGTCCTATATCGACATAACCTGAAAGGCTGCTCAGCAGGGAAGAAGCCACTGCTCCAAAACCGCCACAAAAAAGCCAGACTACGGTTTGCAACTGCACATGGGGACAAAGATTGTACTTTTTTGAGAAATGTCCTCTGGTCTGATGAAACAAAAATAGAACTGTTTAGCCATAATGACCATCGTTATGTTTGGAGGAAAAAGGGGAAGGCTTGCAAGCCGAAGACCACCATCCCAACCGTGAAGAACGGGGGTGGCAGCATCATGCTGTGTGGGGTGCTTTGCTGCAGGAAGGACTGGTGCACTTCACAAAATAGATGGCATCATGAGGAAGGAAAATTATGTGGATATATTGAAGCAACATCTCAAGACATCAGTCAGGAAGTTAAAGCTTGGTCGGAAATGGGTCTTCCAAATGGACAAGGACCCCAAGCATACTTCCAAAGTTGTGGCAAAATGGCTTAAGAACAACAAAGTCAAGGTATTGGAGTGGCCATCACAAAGCCCTGACCTCAATCCTATAGAACATTTGTGGGCAGAACTGAAAAAGTGTGTGCGAGCAAGGAGGCCTACAAACCTGACTCAGTTACACCAGCTCTGTCAGAAGGAATGGGCCAAAATTCACCCAACTTATTGTGGGAAGCTTGAGGAAGGCTACCCGACACATTTGATCCAAGTTAAACAATTTAAAGGCAATGCTACCAAATACTAATTGATTGTATGTAAACTTCTGACCCACTAGGAATGTGATGAAAGAAATACAAGCTGAAAGAAATCATTCTCTCTACTATTATTCTGACATTTCACATTCTTAAAATAAGGTGGTGATCCTAACTGACCTAAGACAGTGAATCTTTACTAGGATTAAATGTCAGGAATTGTGAAAAACTGAGTTTAAATGTATTTGGCTAAGGTGTATGTAAACTTCTGACTACAACTGTATGTTTCCAATGCCAATAACGCCCTTAAATGTAATTGAATTGAGAGAGAGAGAGAGAGAGAGAGAGAGAGAGAGAGAGAGAGAGAGAGAGAGAGAGAGAGAGAGAGAGAGAGAGAGAGAGAGAGAGAGAGAGAGAGAGAGAGAGAGAGAGAGAGAGAGCAAAGAGAGGGGGGGAATTATCAAATATACTGTATGTATTAATCTTTCTCAAGAATGTGTTATGTGTTATGCCCACATTAATATATTCATCATCAGGTCAGAAGTTGAATGGGCATGTGAAGTCATGCTCTAGCGCATGCATTGCTGAATCACCCACCACTGAAGGTCTTCACGCCTGTATAAGCAACTCCCGCCCCTTGATAGTTTAGCTTTTTTTTAACACCAGTGAACCTTACACCTAACCATGGGAAAACTGTGTTAGTGGTTGAAAAGCTCAACAACTTAGTTCATTAATGTTCACATTGTCAGTAACATAAGACGAGGCATGGGCTAGAAGCACGGTCACTCTCAGAAACGATATATCCGTGAAATGTCCTGTTATTATATAGACATCCGTTTTTGGTCTGTATCTCTAAGGCCATACAGTGGCTTGCGAAAGTATTCACCCCCTTGACATTTTTCCTATTTTGTTGCCTTACAACCTGGAATTCAAATGGATTTTTGGGGGGTTTGTATCATTTCATTTACACAACATGCAAACCACTTTGAAGATGCAAAATATTATTTATTGTGAAACAAACAAGAAATAAGCCAAAAAAAACATGCACGCTCAAGTTGTCTAACTATTCACCCCCCCCCAAAGTCAATACTTTGTAGAGCCACCTTTTGCAGCAATTACAGCTGCAAGTCTCTTGGGGGTATGTCTCTATAAGCTTGGCACATCAAGCCACTGGAATCTTTGCCCATTCTTCAAGGCAAAACTGCTGGATGGGTTCCGCTGGTGTACAGCAATCTTTAAGTCATACCACAGATTCTCAATTGGATTGAGGTCTGGGCTTTGACTAGGCCATTCCAAGACATTTAAATGTTTCCCCTTAAACCACTCGAGTGTTGCTTTAGCAGTATGCTTAGGGTCATTGTCCTGCTGGAAGGTGAACCTCCGTCCCAGTCTCAAATCTCTGGAAGACTGAAACAGGTTTCCCTCAAGAATTTCCCTGTATTTAGCGCCATCCATCATTCCTTCAATTCTGACCAGTTTCCCAGTCCCTGCCGATGAAAAACATCCCCACATCATGCTGCTGCCACCACCATGCTTCACTGTGGGGATTGTGTTCTCGGGGTGATGAGAGGTGTTGGGTTTGCGCCAGACATAGCGTTTTCCTTGATGGCCAAAAAGCTCAATTTTAGTCTCATCTGACCAGAGTACCTTCTTCCATATGTTTGGGGAGTCTCCCACATGCTTTTTGGCGACCACCAAACGTGTTTGCTTATTTCTTTCTTTAAGCAATGGCTTTTTTCTGGCCACTCTTCCGTAAAGCCCAGCTCTGTGGAGTGTACGGCTTAAAGTGGTCCTATGGACAGATACTCCAATCTCTGTTGTGTTGCTTTGCAGCTCCTTCAGGGTTATCTGTGGTCTCTTTGGTCTCTTTGTTGCCTCTCTGATTTAATGCCCTCCTTGCCTGGGCTGTGAGTCTTGGCAGATTTGTTGTGGTGCCATATTCTTTCAATTTTTTAATAATGGATTTAATGGTGCTCCGTGGGATGTTCAAAGTTTCGGATATTTTTGTATAACCCAACCCTGATCTGTACTTCTCCCCAACTTTGTCCCTGACCTGTTTGGAGAGCTCCTTGGTCTTCATGGTGCCGCTTGCTTGGTGGTGCCCCTTGCTTAGTGGTGTTGCAGACTCTGGGGCCTTTCAGAACAGGTGTATATATACTGAGATCATGTGACAGATCATGTGACACTTAGATTGCACACGGGTGGACTTTATTTCACTAATTATGTGACTTCTGAAGGTAATTGGTTGCACCAGATCTTATTTAGGGGCTTCATAGCAAAGGGGGTGAATACAAATACATGCACCACTTTTCCGTTATTTATTTTTTATAATTATTTGAAACAAGTTATTTTTTTCATTTCACTTCACCAATCTGGACTATTTTGTGTATGTCCATTACATGAAATCCAAATAAAAATCAATTTAAATTACAGATTGTAATTCAACAAAATAGGAAAAACGCCAAGGGGGATGAATACTTTTGCAAGGCACTGTACATGGCACTGTGTTAGGTCCTGTTATATCTTTGAGAGAACATTCTGGGCTTTTCAATGATATCACATGTGTGGGGGTAGGACCTGGATAATTTTTTCTTTCTGGTTCTTCAAAATGGCTACCATCACAATTACCATCACAATTAGCACATTTAATGGTAAGTGTGTGTAATTGTGCTTTTTTCATTTTTCATTTTTGTGAATTTGATCTTCTAATTGTTTCTAATAGGTAAATATCTCAGGAATAGTTTGGGGAGTTTTCAGAGCAGTGTAATTGTTTCTTTCACATTAAATAAGAGCTGAATAAGAGCTTGTTAGTATATGTCCTCTGTAGTGGACATCGGGATGGCTGCTATGTTTTTTAAATCTACTGTCCCCATATACTGTAATGTTAAATGTTTCATATTTACTATAAAACGATGGCCATGACAGTACTGCACATACAATACAAGATACATCAAAATATGGATGGTGGATGTGTGTAAGTGTCTGTTTCTGATTCCAAAGGTTGCAAGTCCGAATCCAGAGATAGAAAGTTGTTTTTGAGATTTTTGTTTTAAGCCTATACCAAACCTTAACTCGTACCTTAACCATTCAGAGTTAATGCCTAAACTCAACTCTTACCTTAACCATTCAGAGTTAATGCCTAAACTCAACTCTTACCTTAACCATTCAGAGTTAATGCCTAAACTCAACTCTTACCTTAACCATTCAGAGTTAATGCCTAAACTCAACCCTAACCCTAACAATTCGGAGTTAATGCCTAAACTTAACCTTAAACACTTTGTTTGCAACAACTTTGGAATTTGACTTTTGAGATACATGGATGAACGTCTAATTCTGACTTGACACTGTGAGAGCTAGTTACAAATGTTAGGCCTATTACTTTAATTATGGAAAGTGTGCATTCAGACATTTGGTGCGCACACATTTGGCATTAATGTCGAAGGGCCTTTGCATGCTGACTGTCCTCTGAGAGTCTGTTTGTTTACGCACGTTGTTGTTTTACGAGAGGAAGTGGTAAGCCACACTGACACTGTCGCACGTGCTGGTCATCTCACCTCTCTTGACTAACAGTCCGTGATATATGCAACCTCCGCGTCTCATACAAGGATGATACATTTTCATTTCCATTTTAGATCATCAAACACAATTCCTTGGTCTCAGATCATTCCTCGACTGTAGCCTATACCTAAATGATCACTGTCAGAGTGATCATTCAAACCACTCTTGACTTTATTTTTGAATGATCATCTTTTCGTCTGTCTTGAGTGAATCAATTCATATGAGAGAGAATCTTTGTTATGGGAGCTTACTCGACAAGAGGTCGTAATAAATGCATGGTGTTCATAGAATTTGTATTCAGCAAAATTATAGATCTGATCAGGGGTGCAAATTTGGGGGAGACATAATTATTATTATTATTTATTTATTTTATCTATCCAGTTGGATAAACACTCCAAACAGCCTACCCGACCGCTCCGAGGCATCCGCATGGTCCAAAAGCACACCGTTGCCTCATTTTGTATCACATTCCAACGATAAAACTGGGGGCAAAAATGTCATTTCAGAATGTGGGGGGGGGGACATGTCCTCCCATCCCTAATGAAAGTTGTGCCCTTGGATGTGATTATTCTTTTGAACAAGAGGCTAGAATATAATTTGATTTGGAGTAGTGGTGGACGTAATAGAGAGCAACATCAAATCCAACGAAGAGAAATAGTCCTCAAAATAAAGCTTTTTGAATGATTGTTGAAAAAGAACCAACATATCCACAGATTCAAGGAGCTCATTGTTGAGTTCATAAATGGTTTATTACAACTTCCTCCATTGGATACAATATTAAATAAAGGTAGGCCATTCTGAAATATAAATTATTAAATGATGTTTACCTTGACAAATGTGTTAGTCATTCGTTATTCATATGGCATATTTACAGATATTTACAAAAATAAATTATGCAACGATATATTAAAATTTCATATTAAAATATACATTCAGCGTTTTTTAAATTGGAGAGCGAGAACTTTTTTAATTCAGCTCCTTCACGCTCTCTTCTTCCTCGTCATCATCACTTTCTTCCTCATCATCATCACTGCTCGAGTCTTCGTAGAAGCAGATGGTTGCTTGGACTGGGTAGTTGCGCAGAAGCATCTCTGCTTCCTGGTACAGGTAATCGAAGCATCTCGATTTGGGCCAGAACAACCTAGAGCACAAGGTAATCTCACATTAGGAGTTTGAATGGGAAATACAAAGTAGCCTAGAATATAGTTGAGAAAGGATATAGAGAGTGTGGTCCTCTGTAGCTCAGCTGGTAGAGCACGGCGCTTGTAACGCCAAGGTAGTGGGTTCGATCCCCGGGACCACACTCACACAAAAATGTATGCACGCATGACTGTAAGTCGCTTTGGATAAAAGCGTCTGCTAAATGGCATATTATTTATTTGAGAGAATTCCCTTCTCATTTACCATTACGCACAAACAGAGACGCATATGTTTAATGTAGCCTATGCGTGTTGGTGATATTAGTGAGGCAATGTCACTTACTTTACTGGATGTGTGATTTGAGGACTCTTGCAGTGTTTGGTGTCTGAAAATCCTCCAATGGGCTTTGTGTAAGGCTGCGAGGGGATAAAGAAAGACAATCATGTTAGCATACTATTTCGTACACTATAGCTAGACCTATGAGACGTCTAATTTAATTCCTCTACAAACAATTGACACTAATAATGTTGTTTTTAAAGTAGTCTGTACTAACCGTGTGTGTCGCGGCCCTGCATTCCCTGCCTGCTTTGGCATCCCAAGGTCTCCACAAATTAGCGGGCTGTTGAAAAAAGTTTCCTCCGGTAATTGCGCCAATTAATCCACGATGAGAGATGATATTCTCCATGGTTTCTGATCATAGAGTGTCCGGAGCAAATCCTCTGAGAGTTTGCGATTGAGAGTGATGCCAGAGTCGAGTCAGACGCCTTCTATATATCGGGCCAGGATGCTCGTGCCAAATTGCACATTGACACCACCCGTCAATGCACCACGGTGGTGAGGTGTCAGTCAAATCACTCTTTGGCAAACCTGCAGCATATGGTCACGCTCGCACCCAGAGTGGCCATGTTTGAGAATAGGTGTAACTTTTGTTGTGGGATATTGTAAAGGTCTCAGAATTCTAAATAATATTAGTCAAGTCAGTTATGTGAATAGGGGCTAGGCCTACATTTGATTCATAATACATGTTTGATTAAGGTTTATTTAGACAATTTAAAGCGTAGCCTACTCAATAGGAAGATGAATACAATATTGTTGTTTTATATTAGCTATAATTTGTTTTAAAATGTTATTAAAAACGAAACATCCACGTGATGAATACAATTGAATCATCTAAGCCTACAAGCCAACATTTAAAATTAATTTAGGCCTACAAATGTACTTAATCTCCCTGACATCCTTCATTCTGTAACTGCAATGTGTTTCGCCTTTTGAACCATTTGCTTTTCAAGTGTGAAATAGCACGTGCCGATATGTGGACAGGGTCAAACTGCGCCCGGTGGTCAATAAAGGGAGGGGGGAGCTTATGGACGCCGGCGGCACGCGTTAGGTTTGTTTGCAGAGACCATTGTTTTTGAGACCATTATCTTAAACGGGAGGTGTTAAGTAATCATAGACATTTGATTAAAATGCATATCCCCCTCCTCACCGCACCTTCTGTGCTCCCAAACTGTTGATTAACTTACTGTAGATCTAGGTCTATATGCGAATTAACCCGGCGAGGTGTGAAAGAGACCACGTTTTGCAAACATCTCAATATATGTTGGTTCCACAAGTACAAAAAAAAACTACCAAATAAGCAGAAATACACAAAGCTACTGCCCGCCTAGAGTTGCAAATTGGAATAATGTGATCGCGCAAGCCATATTATCATAGCGATATCTTTTCGAATTTCCATTGTTCAAATATTAAACGCCTCTGCTATGAATAACAGGGAAACACTATTTTCACGCCACTTCGATACCAAAGTGAAATTTTCATAATAGGTTGGGAGAACTGACTTAGCAGGTTAGGAGACTGAGGTGAAGGTTAGGAAAAGGGTTAGGGTTAGCGAAAATTCTCTCCTAACCTGCTACGAAAATCACTTTGAATCGAAGTGGCATGAAAATAGTGTGTACCATGAATAACAGGACCTTTCATGGACATAAACTACATACCAAAAGTATGTGGACCCCTGCTCATCGAACATATCATTCCAAAATCATGGGCATTAATATGAAGTTGGTCCCCCCTTTGCTGCTATAACAGCCTCAACTCTTCTGGGAAGGCTTTCCACTAGCTGTTGGAACATTGCTATGGGGACTTGCTTCCATTCAGCCACAAGAGCATTAGTGAGACACTCTTACTCACAATTGTGGCTGCTTCGCCTGATGTATTGTTGTCTCTACCTTCTTCCCTTTGTGCTGTTGTCTGTGCCCAATAATGTTTGTACCATGTTTTGTGCTGCTGCCATGTTGTGCTGCTGCCATGTTGTGCTGCTGCCATGTTGTGTTGCTACCATGTTGTTGTCATGTTGTGTTGCTACCATGCTGTGTTGTCATGTGTTGCTGCCATGCTGTGTTGTTGTCTTAGGGCTCTCTTTATGTAGTGTTGTCATGATGTGTGTTTAGTCCTATATTTTTATTTTATTTTTTATTTTTAATCCCAGCCCCCGTCTCCGCAGGAGGCCTTTTGCCTTTTGGTAGGCCGTCATTGTAAATAAGAATTTGTTCTTAGCTGACTTGCCCAGTTAAATAAAGGTTAAATCAAATTTAAAAAGTGAGGTCAGGCACTGATGTTGGGAGATTAGGCCTGGCTCGCAGTCAGCGTTTCAATTAATCCCAAAGGTGTTTGATGGAGTTGAGGTCAGGGCTCTGTGCAGGCCAGTCAAGTTCTTCCACACCGATCTCGACAAACCATTTCTGTATGGACCTCGCTTTGTGCATGGGGGCATTGTCATGCTGAAACAGGAAAGGGCCTTCCCCAAACTGTTGCCACAACGTTGGAATCGTCTAGAATGTCATTGTATGCTGTAGCGTTAAGATTTCCCTTCACTGGAGCTAAGGGGCCTTGCCCGAACCATGAAAAACAGTCCCAGACCATTATTCCGCCTCCACCAAACTTTACAGTTGGCACTATACATTCGGGCAGGTAGCGTTCTCCTGGCATCCGCCAAACCCAGATTCATCCGTCGGACTGCCAGATGGTGAAGCGTGATTCATCACTCCAGAGAACGTGTTTCCACTGCTCCAGAGTCCAATGGCGGCGAGCTTTACACCACTCCAGCCAGCGCTTGGCATTGCGCATGGTGATCGTAGGCTTCATGAAGCTCCCGACGAACAGTTCTTGTGCTGACGTTACTTCCAGAGGCAGTTTGGAACTCGGTAGTGAGTGTTGCATGCGAGGACAGACTATTTTTACGCGCTTGTGTGGCCTACCACTTCACGGCTGAGCCGTTGTCGCTCCTAGATGTTTCCGCTTCACAATAACAGCTCTTACAGTTGACCGGGGCAGCTCTAGCAGGGCAGAAATTTGACGAACTGACTTGTTGGAAAGGTAAGTCAACTGTACGAGCTGTTATCTTCAGTAAGTCCATTCTATATTTGTCTATTTTTTTTTACACCTGTCAACAACGGGTGTGGCTGAAATAGCCGAATCCACTCATTTGAAAGGGTGTCCACATACTTCTGTATATATAGTGTAGCTTCCAGCACTTCTAACATTGAGACTGGCACCATTGGTTGTTCATTCAAGTAGGCCTAATATTTCTCGTTTCATTTATTGTATGCTACTGACCAAGTGAATGAACGTTGATGTTCCCATGGATAAGTGTGAGGTTCACTGGTGTTAAAAAGCTAACACTACCTGAGTATTGGGGTGTTGCTTTACAACCCAGGAGTGAATAATGCACACCTTCAGTGCTTGGCGTATTCAGCACGATCATTACTTCTTCCCTATCTCACTCACGTTGTGACCTGATATTGACCTGATATTGACCTGATATTGACCTGATAATCATATAGTAGGCTATCACTAATAGTAGGCCTGTCTGGTCATTATGAATAATACAACAACATAAATCAACACCATTTTAATTGTCATTTTAATACCTGGACTCTTATGTTATGGGAATTCCTTCTTGGACTGCTCTCTTTATTTTTAACTTCACTTTGTCCCAAAAGAGGCTAGGGGCTAGTACCACCTGAAGAGACTAGGGGCTAGTACCACCTGAAGAGGCTAGGGGCTAGTACCACCTGAAGAGGCTAGGGGCTAGTACCACCTGAAGAGGCTAGGGGCTAGTACCACCTGAAGAGGCTAGGGGCTAGTACCACCTGAAGAGGCTAGGGGCTAGTACCACCTGAAGAGGCTAGGGCCAGTACCACCTGAAGAGGCTAGGGGCTAGTACCACCTGAAGAGGCTAGGGGCTAGTACCACCTGTAGAGGCTAGGGGCTAGTACCACCTGAAGAGGCTAGGGGCTAGTACCACCTGAAGAGGCTAGGGGCTAGTACCACCTGAAGAGGCTAGGGGGCTAGTACCACCTGAAGAGGCTAGGGGGCTAGTACCACCTGAAGAGGCTAGGGGCTAGTACCACCTGAAGAGGCTAGGGGCTAGTACCACCTGAAGAGGCTAGGGGCTAGTACCACCTGTAGAGGCTAGGGGCTAGTACCACCTGAAGAGGCTAGGGGCTAGTACCACCTGAAGAGGCTAGGGGCTAGTACCACCTGAAGAGGCTAGGGGCTAGTACCACCTGAAGAGGCTAGGGTCTAGTACCACCTGAAGAGGCTAGGGGCTAGTACCACCTGAAGAGGCTAGGGGCTAGTACCACCTGAAGAGTATAGGGGCTAGTACCACCTGAAGAGGCTAGGGGCTAGTACCACCTGAAGAGGCTAGGGGCTAGTACCACCTGAAGAGGCTAGGGGCTAGTACCACCTGAAGAGTATAGGGGCTAGTACCACCTGAAGAGGCTAGGGGCTAGTACCACCTGAAGAGGCTAGGGGCTAGTACCACCTGAAGAGGCTAGGGGCTAGTACCACCTGAAGAGGCTAGGGGCTAGTACCACCTGAAGAGGCTAGGGGCTAGTACCACCTGAAGAGGCTAGGGGCTAGTACTACCTGAAGAGGCTAGGGGCTAGTACTACCTGAAGAGGCTAGGGGCTAGTACCACCTGAAGAGGCTAGGGGCTAGTACCACCTGAAGAGGCTAGGGGCTAGTACCACCTGAAGAGGCTAGGGGCTAGTAACACCTGAAGAGGCTAGGGGCTAGTAACACCTGAAGAGGCTAGGGGCTAGTACCACCTGAAGAGGCTAGGGGCTAGTACTACCTGAAGAGGCTAGGGGCTAGTACCACCTGAAGAGGCTAGGGACTAGTACCACCTGAAGAGGCTAGGGGCTAGTACCACTTGAAGAGGCTAGGGGCTAGTACCACCTGAATGGAACCAACATGGGAAACTTCTGAACTTTTAGATACACTTTTCAACCCCTGTCCAGTCTTAACCAGGGGGAAGTGTTGCTGGTCCTCCTGTGGGAACTAAGAACCTACTCTGTGCTCATATTCAGGTGTCGGCATGGTTGGGCGTGACGTTTACAGACCTCCAGGGGTGAAAGCAACTCTGGATGAACCAGGGACTGGAGCGTGTACTGCACACATCATTGACCTGATGAAACTTGAAACTTGGTATTGAAGAGTTCATAGAACTAGATCATATATAATATATATTTTGACATCTACTGCTAACTTATAACTATAGAGTTCTGTTATGAGAATCCTTTTCTGAAACAATGAATCATAAGGGCAGACCATGGATATTGTAACGCAGGTCCTGAGGTTTTGACCGCATGAAACATAGGTCCCAAAATAGAGCCCCTTCACAGCCTCTCTCTCTCTCTCTCTCTCTCTCTCTCTCTCTCTCTCTCTCTCTCCCTCTCTCCTGTTACAATATTATGCCGTCTTTATTTTTGTATCTTTTATCTTAACTCTAATTTCAAGCTAACATGCTGAACTTTGATGAAACTTAGAATGAACTCTGTCCATCGATCAGTTCCCAGGGTAAGGTGAGAGGTCCACATGTTTTCGGGGTGTTGTTGCTCTGCCTGCCGGGGCGTGAAGAAAGCACACCTCCAGGGTTGAAGAACACTGAATGTGCCGGACAAGGGACATGGCATTCACATGCCCCTGTTACCTTATGTCCTGGTGCAGTACGTATCTACCGTCTCAGAGTAGCAGTGCTGATATAGGATCAGTTTGGCCTTTTAGATCATAATGAATATGATTACGTGGAAAGGGGAGACCTGATCCTCGATCAGCACTCCTACACTGAGACGGTTGATACATATGGGCTCTGGTATTACAGTAAAGTTTCATATAGAGCTTTTATACACTGAAGCAGAAACTGAAACTACCACTTTGCTTTTTATTTATCTGATTTTACTTTTCCATAAAGAATCGTAATTATTCTGATTTGCGAGACCAGCTTTTTCATATTCGTTACTTGTTCAATGCTACCTATACAATGTCAGGGAGAAACAGCAATAGCAATACCACTAAAGTTGTTTATTATTTCTCTCTCAGTTTCAAAATGTAAGCTCCACCTCCCTAACCTTAATGTATAGGTATATTGTATGTACAGTGGCGACCCATCATTCAGGGGAGGTGGGGTTGCCTGTTTTGCATGTTATTTTGACATTAATACGTGTCACCTATCAGTTTGCAAACAATGAAAAAATACATTAATATGGAATTAATAAAGCCGCATACAATCTTGGTCTCTTTTTTTCTTTCTTGAGTAAGGCAGCTCCAAAATGCAGGTGTTTCAGCCTAGCTCAGTGCTTTCTGTGGTGGTGGGGCAGCCAGCGGAAAATACAGAGCGTAGGGGTTGGTCATGTTCTCTAGTTGCGCCGTGATTGGGTAATGTTCTCTAGTTGCGCTGTGATTGGCTCAGTGTTTTGTCACTCATGGAGACACTATGTCATCGCCAAATCTAAGGGTAGAGCTTGAAAATTCAAGCCCCTTGGGTGCTGCCATAGAGTTACATTAGAAGTGCCCATCCAAGAAGGCTCAAGGTCATTGGCCACAGATAAAATGACATCAAATCACGTTATATCTACAGTAGCTTTGATTGGACTGATCATGTCAACATCATACTTTCAAAATCTTAGCTAGCAAGCTAGCAGTAATCATCATGAATCAATACGACAATCTACTCTGGCAAATGCTTTTTAATCCTTGTCATATGAAGAGAAATAATGAAGAGAAATTATAGATAAAACGTATTGGTGCTTATTGGGCATTGGACAAAAACATTTCTCAACAAGTTGGAAATCGCAAATTCAACAACGAGTGCTTTGGAAGGAATCAGTGGCTAACTGCAAGTGTTGCAAAGCATTCACTAGCCTGCTATTGGGTGGAGTGGGTGTGTGGTCCCAAGTCTGGGTTTAAGGGTCTCTTTTCCAAGCTTAAAAGGATAAACATTCAACATTGGCCATGCTGTCAATCCAGCATGACTTCTGCCTCGCTCAAAACAACTGGAAACTTAGAACTGCGATATCTGACTTTAGTGAGTTCAAGACAACTGGGAACTCTGAAAAAAAGTAGCTATTACTGGGAAAATACATTTTGAACGGTCATCCTACATTTTGAACGGTCATCATGATTCAACCTTGTTTTTTTCCGAGTTCCAAGTTGTCTTGAAAGCACCATAAATCCAGAGAATGCCAGTCTTTGGTGACAAAGTTTGATGACAACATTTTCCCACGAAGGACCGCTGTGCCACCTTCCTGTTCAATTGAGCGCAGCACAACAAGTTGAGTCCAAAAATGTATTGTGTGCAACTGTGTAAATGATGTAATATGCTAGGGAGATATGTATACTGTAGCTAAGAAAGTAATACTAAGTGTATGTTGTGTAGTAAGCTGTTAGTAGCCCATGTGCCTTACCCTAATAATTTGGTCCCTTTTCTGCCTACAGTTCTGTCTTGGTGGTGCACATGTAGCCTATAGCTGTTTTGGAGAAATGTAATCATTGAATATTGTAAGAGCTTTTATTGTCTGCTTATATGCCCCCTTTATTTATCCTACGGTTCTGACTTGGTGTATAGGGAGAATACTGTAAGAACGGCCCATGTTCTGAATTCTGTCACTGTACATTTCAAAAGTGCTGAACAAATAGTTATATTGACTACGTCCGTGCTAGCTCGCTCATTAATGTCTTAATCGAAATTACGGATTGCTTCTTATCCGCTCATCGTCCCCTTATGCCATAGTTTGTACATCTCAATTGTCAGTAGAAACCACATTTGTTTAAGCAAGTCAGCCATATCAGCTATCTTTTCTTAAAAGGCAGTAAATTAGGCTGAATTAACTGTTTGCTGCCAGACAAGGCTCCGCTGATAACCAGGTGTAGCAGTGGTAAGGTGTTGGGACTGCTGTTGGGACTCTGCTGTTGGGACAGCTTTATGTAGGCCCTAACAGTTTGTGGGCACAGTTTGTCACTGTTATAGTGCAATTCATGTATTGTTTAGTGTTGTGTTGTATTGTGTAGTGGCTTTGCTGGCATGCATAAAAAATATATACAGCTCTGGAAAAAATTAAGAGACCACTGCAAAATTATCAGTTTCTCTGGTTTTACTATTTATAGGTATGTGTTTGGGTAAAATTAACATTTTTGTTTTATTCTATAAACTACTGACAACATTTCTCCCAAATTCCAAATAAAAATATTGTCATTTAGAGCATTTAGTTGCAGAAAATGACAACTGGTCAAAATATCAAAAAATACGCAGTGTTGTCAGACCTCGAATAATGCAAAGAAAATAAGTTAATTTTTAAACAACACAATACTAATGTTTTAACTTAGGAATTTTCAATCACAGCTTTCATGCGTCTTGGCATGCTCTCCACCAGTCTTTCACATTGATGTTGGGTGACTTTATGCCACTAATTTTACATTTTAGTCATTTAAGCAGACACTCTTATCCAGAGCAACTTACAGTTAGTCAGTACATACATTTTCATACTGGCCCCCCGTGGGAATCAAACCCACAACCCTGGCGTTGCAAACGCCATGCTCTACCAACTGAGCTACACAGGACGCCACTCCTGGTGCAAAAATTCAAGCAGCTCGGCTTTGTTTGATGGCTTGTGACCATCCATCTTCCTCTTGATCACATTCCAGAAGTTTTCAATGGGGTTCAGGTCTGTAGATTGAGCTGGCCATGACAGGGTCTTGATCTGATGGTCCTCCATCCACACCTTGATTGACCTGGCTGTGTGGCATGGTGCATTGTCCTGCTGGAAAAACCAATCTTCAGAGTTGGGGAACAATGTCAGAGCAAAAGGAAGCACATTTTCTTCCAGGACAACCTTGTACGTGGCTTGATTCATGCGTCCTTTACAAAGACAAATCTGCCCGATTCCAGCCTTGCTGAAGCACCCCCAGATCATCACTGATCCTCCACCAAATTTCACAGTGGGTGCGAGACACTGTGGCTTGTAGGCCTCTCCAGGTCTCCGTCTAACCATTAGACGACCAGGTGTTGGGCAAAGCTGAAGATTGGACTCATCAGAGAAGATGACCTTACTCCAGTCCTCTACGGTCCAATCCTTATGGTCTTTTGCAAACTTCAGCCTGGCTCTTCTTTGCTTCTCCTTGATGAAGGGCTTTTTTCTAGCTTTGCACGACTTCAGCCCTGCCCCTAGGAGCCTGTTTCGAATCGTCCTCGCCGTGCACTTCACCCCAGCTGCCATTCTTTTTGTAAGTCATTTGATGTCATCCTACGGTTGTTGAGTGACATTCGAATGAGTTGGCGGTCATCCCGGTCAGTAGAGAGTTGTTTTCGTCCTCTGCCGGTCTGTAGCTTTGTTGTCTCCAATGTCTGCTGCTTGACCTTGTTCTTATGAACCGCCGTCTTTGAAATGTTAAGGACGGAAGCAACCTGACGCTCACTGTATCCCTCTGCCAGTAAAGCCAGAATTGAACCCTTCTTTTCCTCACTCAAAACTTTCCTTATCAACTCTTTTGGCATGGTCAATAGTTATTTTTTGATTAATATTACTTTTGAGGTACTATTAGCACTGTTTTTGCCATCCAGCTGGTCCTATTGCAAGAGGATAGTGATGACCACAACAGTGGTTTTTATACTTTTCCTCGTTAAATAAGATTTGGTTCAGGTGATCACCTAATCAGTACCTAATTCAGTAGAATGAGGTGTGCCTGTGTTGGAATTCAACAGACACTGGAATGGAATGGCTGTCATACATGTAGAGATGCTGATTTAAGAACAATTTGCAGTGGTCTCTTAATTTTTTCCAGAGCTGTATATGTTGTTTGCCCCACCAAGATTTACATGCTAAAATCGCCACTGTGTATGTGTAACTAACTGTTCAATCTGGAAAGGCTTGACTGAAAGTGTGAACCTGTACTTGTGGAGGGTGTGACTGACTCAATGAGCATGTGCATTGGGAGGGTGTTGACACTGGCCTGGGGAGGGTGACAGAGCCAGACACAGCCAAGCAGTCTGGGGTTGAGGTTCCCAGAGTCACACCCACTATCGCTAGCAGCAGAAAGAGGGTGCGTCCCATATGGCACCATTTTCCCTATATAGTGCACTACTATTGACCTGGACCCGGTTTCCCAAAAGCTAAGGCTAAGTTCACCGTTAGAACCATAGTTCATCGTTAGAACCATTGTTCATCGTTAGAACCATAATTCACAGTTAAAACCATAGTTCACCGTTAGAACCATAGTTCAACGTTAGAACCATAGTTCATCGTTAGAACCATAGTTCATCTTTAGAACCATATTTCATCGTTAGAACCGTAGTTCATCATTAGAACCGTAGTTCATCATTAGAACCGTAGTTCATCGTTAGAACCGTAGTTCATCATTAGAACCATAGTTCATCGTTAGAACCATAGTTCATCGTTAGAACCATTAGTTCACCGTTAGAACCATAGTTCACCGTTAGAACCATAGTTCATCGTTAGAACCATAGTTCATTGTTTGAACCATAGTTCATCATTAGAACCATAGGATCCTATGGTTCTCACAATGAACTTAGCCTTTAGATGCTTTTGGGAAACCGGTCCAGGAAGTAGTGCATCATATATGGAATAGGGTGCCATTTGGGACACTTTCAGCATTTCTCGTGGAAAAGCAATGATATTAAATGAAGACTCATCCTTACATGCGATACAATTACTTACGTCTGAAATCTTAATGTCTCATTACAGTATATCAATGCCATGAGGCTGAAGACCACCTATTACAAGTAGAGACCACACCATTACTATGTCATTATTTATTTATTCCTTTATGTAAAGTACTATTGACTATTGAGCTTAGAGCAGAACATCATTTAGGTAGCACTTTATTTTACAGTACAGAAATTGTTTGGCATGGACCTGGTACTTACTAGGAAGCTATGAGGTATGAATGGGTACTATGAGGTATGAATGGGTACTATGAGGTATGAATGGGTACTATGAGGTATGAATGGGTACTATGAGGTATGAATGGGTACTTTCTTGTATTTACTTCAAAGACTTGGTTCCAATGGTGCCGAGTGATGCTTGTTGCAATGAGTCCCAAAGAAACAAATGAGTACATTGTCATTATTGTGTAGTTACCATTTTATCATGTAGTTTCTGAGGAAATGCAAGGCCATCATTATTTGTGTTACTACTATTTGAACAGCAGGGGGAGGAAGAGAATCAAAAGCGTGATCGCAAACTCCTCTTTCTTTGTCTAGTTTATTGTACCATTTTATTGTAACTCTCCCCGTCCACCAGTTGAGGGTAGTATTGCACCTATAGGTCACATCTCTGAGCACAGTTGGTTTGGTTAGATGTGATGTTTGATTTGATATCAGATGTAGCATTACCTCCCATATGTTTCATGCAGGGTATAGTGTAGTGACTGAACTGTCATTGTGATTGACTACGAATATTCTATTTTACATTGCTAAACATCAGGCTATATATAAGATGATTGAGTTTTCCAATCTGTATCTGGGAAGTATCTTGTTAAAATAATTGATAACATTATTCACTTTGTTGTGCTGCAGAACAGAGTCCTACACATTCTGCTAAACAGAACACTGGTGAGATGAGGATGACAACAACGGGTCTCTAGCAGCAGTAAGATGGATGGTGAACCATAATTAGAGAGAGAGAATGAGAGAGAGAGAGAGAGAGAGAGAGAGAGAGAGAGAGAGAGAGAGAGAGAGAGAGAGAGAGAGAGAGAGAGAGAGAGAGAGAGAGAGAGAAAGAATTGAGAAAGAGAGAGAAAGAAAGAAAGAAATAGAGAGAGCAAGAGAGAGAGAGCGAGAGAGAGAGAGAGAGAGAGAGAGAGAGAGAGAGAGAGAAAGAGAGAGAGATAAACAAATTGTGAATATTTTAATGGAGTGAGCTACCTTGTTATCCATCTGACAAGCGAGAGAGAATTAACAATTAGACCACATCAACATTCTGTAACACCTGCTTCTGCCATGTATAGCTGTTGTCCTTTTTTTTTAAACACCTTGTTATTACATTTCACCCTGCACAAATAGTTAGGTATCTTCTGTGTGTGTGTGTTTGTGTTTGTGTTTGTGTGTGTGTGTTTGTGGAGATGTGTGTGCTCTAGATAATTAAAATGTTGGCAGCGTTTGCCAGGTGATTACCCTGATAATCCCCTATTTCATTTGATAAGTCACGCATTGATTTAACTCCGAGTTGGAACCTAATGGAGTATCAGTAATTTATAGGCCCAGGGCCGAAAGGACAACGCTGCATTGGTGGCAGAAAAACAGCCGCTCTTGTCACTTTTTAGATGGAGTAAGAAAGAGGAGTTTGCTAGTAGCCAGAATTCGAACACTAAATCATGGCAGCAACCTGCAAACAAACACTTGTAGCATTTGCCAGTGCCAGTGTCTCTCTTCTGGTTTGTGAATGTTACTCATTATTCCTCTGACGGACACACGTGCATACGCAGGCCACACGTGGAATAACTTGGCGAAAAAAGAAACTGCAATTACTTTTCTGTATGAGCATTTGATGTTTTTTCTGATATAGATAGACAGATGGAGAGAGCGGGGAAGTTGGAGATGAGTGTGTCAGAAGCGCCCCTCTCTACCCTCCCCCCTCTATCTCTCTCTCTCCCTCTATTCTCTCTCTCCCTCTTTCTCTCTCACACTCCTTGTCTCGCTCTCTCTCCTTGTCTCGCTCTCTCTCCTTGTCTCGCTCTCTCTCCTCGTCGCTCTCTTTCTCTTTCTTTCTAACCTAAGTCTTTCTCTCACCATCTCTCTCTTTAGCTCTCTCTCTCTTTCTCTTTAGCTCTCTCTCTCTCGCTCTCTCTCTCTCTCTCTCTCTTGCTCTCGCTCTCTCTCCCCGTCGCTCTCTTTCTCTCTCAGTCGCTCTCTCTCTTTCTGTCTAACCTGTCTTTCTCTCACCATCTCTCTCTTTAGCGCTCTCTTCCCTCTCTTTCTCTCTCACTTTTTCACTCTCTCTCTCTGTCTCCAGGCTGCTCTCTCAGTGTGTGTCATTCTGATGCCTAGGGGTCAGGGTTAGGGCTGGGGGCCGCTGGGGGCCGGAGTCAATGGGGTGGAGGGACAGGTCGGGGTCAGGGAGAGCCCCATTCAGACTAAACCAACAAGGAGGACCCCCACTGGGGATTACTGCTGCTTATGTACACACACACACACACACACACACACACACACACACACACACACACACACACACACACACCCGGCTGTAAAACTGACTTTATGGAGTGTGAAGCAGCTAAAGTACAGTGAGGAGGGTCCGGAGAATGTAAAACCAACTTTATGGTGTGTGAAAGAGCCTGCTGGGAAATAGACAAAGTCTTCAAAACCGCTAATGTACCTAATGGACTGTGAAACAATCATAAGAGTCTTAAGAATAAACTACATTATAAATCTTTGCTAAAAACCTCTATGACTATCTCAAATAATATGTCATGGAAAAATAGCATTTCACATAAGCACAATACCCTCTTATTATACTGAACAAAAATCTAAACGCAACATGTAAAGTGTTAGTCCCATGTTTCATGAGCTGAAATAAAATATCAAAGAAATGTTCCCAAAGCTTATTTATCTAAAATGTTGTGCCCAAATTAGTTTACAACCCTGTTATGGAGCATTTCTCCTTTGTCGAGATAATCCATCCACCTGAGAGGTGTGGCATATCAAGAAGCTGATTAAACAGCGTGATCATTACAAAGGTGGACCTTGTGCTAGGGACAATAAAAGGCCACTCTAAATTTCAAGCCTCTGCCTCTAACCCTAGGAAGCTCTTTGCCACCTTCTCCTCCCTGCTGAATCCTCCTCCTCCTCCCCCTCCCTCCTCCCTCTCTGTGGATGACTTCGTCAACCATTTTGAAAAGAAGGTTGACGACATCAGATCCTCATTTATTAAGTCAAATGACACCGCTGGTCCTGCTCACACTGCCCTACCCTATGCTTTGACTTCTTTCTACCCTCTCTCTCCAGATGAAATCTTGCGACTTGTGAAGGCCGGCCGCCCAACAACCTGCCTGCTTGACCCTGTCCCCTCCTCGCTTCTGCAGACCATTTCCGGAGACCTTCTCCCTTTCCTCACCTCGCTCATCAACTCATCCTTGACCGCTGGCCATGTCCCTTCCGTCTTCAAGAGAGCGAGAGTTGCACCCCTCCTCAAAAAAACTACACTTGATCCCTTCGATGTCGACAACTACAGACCAGTATCCCTTCTTTCTTTTCTCTCCAAAACTCTTGAGCGTGCCGTCTCTAGCCAACTCTCCTGCTATCTCTCTCAGAATGACCTTCTTGATCCAAACTAGTCAGGTTTCAAGACTGGTCATTCAACTGAGACTGCTCTTCTCTGTGTCACGGAGGCTCTCTGCACTGCTAAAGCTAACTCTCTCTCCTCTGCTCTTATCCTTCTAGACCTATCCGCTGCCTTTGATACTGTGAACCATCAGATCCTCCTCTCCACCCTCTCAGAGTTGGGCATCTCCGGCGCTGCTCACTCTTGTATTGCGTCCTACGTGACAGGTCGCTCCTACCAGGTGGCGTGCCGAGAATCTGTCTCCGCACCACGTGCTCTCACCACTGGTGTCCCCCAGGGCTCAGTTCTAGGCCCTCTCCTATTCTCTCTATACACCAAAATAAAAAAAATGCCACTGGCTATCATAAGTTGAATGTACCAATTTTTAAGTCGCTCTGGATAAGAGCGTCTGCTAAATGATGTAAATGTAAATGTAAAATGTGCAGTTTTGTCACACAACACAATGCCACAGATGGCTCAAGTTTTGAGGGAGCGTGCAATTGGCATGCTGACTGCAGAAATGTCCAACAGAGCTGTTGCCAGATAATTTAATGTTAATTTCTCTACCATAAGCCGCCTCCAACGTCGTTTTAGAGAATTTGGCAGTACATCCAAATGGCCTCACAACCGCAGACCAAGGAGGGGTCTTTTGTGGGGAAAAACTCATTCTGATTGGCTGGGCTTGGCTCCCCAGTGGGTGGGCCTATGATCCCCCAGGCCCACCTATGGCTGCGCCCCTGCCCAGTCATGTGAAATCCATAGATAAGGGTCTAATGAATTTATTTAAATTGACTGATTTCCTTCTTGAACTGTAACTCATTAAAATCTTTGAAATTGTTGCATCTTGTGGTTAGATTTTTGTTCAGTATATAATGACATATAAGAACATATGCCAGGTTATCCAAAGTGACTGACAGTTTACGGTCTTATACACATTGTTAGTGTGTATGAGGTCCCTGTGGGAATCTTATTTTTATCCCTTTAGACTGACAACATTTAGTCTTTCTCTTTATTCAACTTCATTTGGCACAAATGAGATTGATTTCTTTGTGGGGAAACATTCATCGCTAGATCTAGCTCAATCCAGTGCTGTGTTATTAGTGACAACTGAACTGACCAAGTCATTCCTATTTTGATAGCTACCATGACCTAATCACCATATATCATTAATATTCACATGAAAACAGTAATTAGAAAAGCAAGGTGAGCCTGATTTATGATAATGAAAACGTGAATATGCGAGGGCTGCTTTAATCTAGGAATATAGGACCTGTGCTGGTGTTAACTGTGATTAGCATGTCATTACCATAGCGTGGCTTATATGTTACTCAACGCTTTTATCCAGAGCGACTTACAGTTCGTGAGTGCATACATTTTTCATACTGGCCCCCCATGGGAATCGAACCCACAACCCTGGTGTTGCAAGCACCATGCTCTACCAACTGAGCTACAGGAGGCCGACACTGTATTATATCTATTAGAAGCTCAGATCCTCATCAGCTTACTGAGTTCTCTGAACAGTGATGGGTGACAGCCATTCTAAGTCCCTGTGTCAGTTATGCAGGAGGCAAGACGAATGTAGTCTACATTCATAATTCACAATCCACAGAAATACAGGCAGTTTACAAATGTCAAACTGAATTTCAGAAACTGGTTGAAGTACGTTTATTGTCATGTGCCTCCTAAGCAGTTTGTAGGGTACACACACACACAAACGCACACATAAACCCATGCACACGCACACACACACACACATATACAGTACATCAATATATTATGTCTATTTTCTGTTACATGCATATTCATTTACCATTTGGGTGTTTTCGTCAACCTCTGCTTTTGGTTTTCTTCCTTTTCTGACCTTGACTGAGTTACCGGTCATGTGACCTCAGTAAACATGCAGTTTGTTTCTCTAATAGAAGAAGATCATGTGTGATTCTGCATAGACGGCTTGGTTGTTTAGCAACAAAACTGGCGCGTGCGCAACAATGGGGCAAAACAGACAGGTTTGTAAACTATATTTGGTCTCCAATGTTTATTGAAAACATAAATACATTTGCACAATGAGCATTTGTTGTCTATCAAATACATTTTTACAGTTGTCGGTAAGCTAGCTAGTGAATTTTTGCCATATTAGCATAGACATGGCATCAGTCAAAACACCTGAAAAAACAAGACATGGTGTCAAGAACCAGATAAAACTAGCTGAAACGAGCCACCTACGATTCCCCACACTTCTTGTCAATGTTGCTAGCTATCTGGCCATACAGTTCCGTTGTAATCTTCATCAATCTGCAAGCATCTTATGCTTTTGATAACATTGTTGGTATGTAACATATTTACTTACTTGATGTTGTGGATGGTTACTTTAGTGAACTTAACCTGATAACTTTGTAAAGATTGATGACATGATGAAACATGCCAGCTAGCTATGGCGCTATTGTTTTACATGCTGATACTATATACTTACCTGTTGTATTGTCATGCAAGACCATGCTAGCTTTGAATAAATAATTCATTGGATATACACTACTTATCCAGGTTCTTTAACGTAAATCCCGGGACTAGGATACGTGCCAATCAATTGCCATTGAAAACATTTCAAATTAGCCTGCATTTTAAGCAATAACACGCACAGGCCCTATTTGAAACAGATTATAGCTCCCGTCTTGTCCGAATAGATAATAGCATGTCCTGCACACAAAACATTTTATTTCTAAGGGGTATGCAGTAGGTTGATAACGATATCAGTCAAATATGTCTTAATTGACATTTTCAAACAACATTCCTATACATGCTAATTAGAATAATTGTATTTAGTTTAAGAGAATGAATTAGAGTGAACAAGGCAAATCTAGGCTAATTTAACCCCACGTGACTGCCGCAAAACCTCATGCTTTGTGTACCTGTATTTTTGCCTGACAGAAGATAATTAGCTAGTTAGCTAGCCAACATCAGCAGAGATCTCAGCTTTCTAGATAGCAAAGCCAACCAAATGTACGCAGGAGCAAACAATGATTTTGTAAACTAATGTTAGTCTCAACTAACATGACAATCTTAGTATATATACCTATTGCTTTGTTACACAATGTTAGACACTTATCCAAAGCCACTTACAGTCAGCCATGCACGCATACATTTTACCAGCCTGGTCTCACAGACTAGATAGTTGTGTTTTCTCTAGCAGGAGGTAAGCTTGAGGTAAGCTTGGCTTCTTATATGGTGTTGAGTAAAGCTTAAACCATGCATTTGATCGTAGGTAGGTAGTTGTAGTTAGGTATTGTAGGTAGTGTAGTGCCTAAAAGAAACACTTTTGCTGGTCCATGCTTGTGATGATAAAGGAATCCGCCGACACTGTACTCTGTTCACAAAGGTTTATTATAACAAAGAGTTTACAGCATCGAATTTTGACAGACATCTGCAGATGTCTGGAAAACAGCCCGAGCCAATCTGATTAGCTATTCTTCCTATTCTATTGTTCAAGACATGCTTTTATATCCCTCATGACGTATTATGGTGTGATTCTAAAAAACCAATCCCTAGTCTTTTCTCTTACTCCCCATCTCCTCTTTCCATGATCAGTAATGTTTTCCAGATGTTTCCAGCACAGTAGAGTAGAGTTACATCATTTTGCCACATCAGCAAAATCTTAGGGCCACGTTTCCTACTTTAAGCAACGGTCAGCATTTGTAGATTAAGATACTACATATTCCCCCCTTCGAGACTAATTAAGTCTCGAAAACAAAAAGAATAGGATTATGACAAATAACAATTCTTGCTCTTGAGTAACTTTAACAATAAACCAAAATTAATGGAGATTAAACACATGTTTATATAGACACATTTTTGTATGTAGTGTAAATACATTATTATGGAGTGTAAATGAATTGTCATGTAGTGTAAATGAATTGTCATGGAGTGTAAATGAATTGTCATGTAGTGTAAATAAATTGTCATGTAGTGTAAATAAATTGTCATGTAGTGTAAATAAATTGTCATGTAGTGTAAATAAATTGTCATGGAGTGTAAATGAATTGTCATGGAGTGTAAGAGCGAAAAACCTGTCTGGCAGCTTTCATTCCAAATATCCATCAGTCAGTCAAGACAGGAAAATTCTCTCACGGCCCCTCTGCCCTAGGCGACCACCTAAGTACTCCAGATCAATTCACACATCTTCATGAATACATTTTAAGCTATGATGCAATTGAATACATATGAAAAACCCCAGCAAACAAAATACAATCAAAATGTCCACATTCAGGCTGGTCGACCCATCGGACCCTCCTGTGGATTCTCTCTGTCCTTGCCTAGACCCCATATCCCTAAACTTCAACGAAATAAACAAAAACATCTGAGGTCCCCACATGTACCCAACACAGAAAACATAATTCTTCAAAATTAATACAGAAAGAATATAACACTGGAGTGTAGTAAGAGTATAACACTTCATCTCCTCCACAGTGTCATCTTTCAATGCGACGTTGATGATGGAATCGGAACATTTCCACTCCTTCCTTGTTCCACTTCCTCCAGTCCATTCATATTGTCCATGTTTGAGTATTTGAGTCCCTCTACATATTCCCCCATATGCTTCTGGAAGAAAAGAAAATACCAAACAGTATCTTTTGCAAAACAACACATGCAAATTAAAACATCAATGTCAACTAAAATTGATATATAAAATTAGATATAAAATGAATCACATTCCATTTCCCCCCTTTGATTCATCACAATAATATAATCGTCCCACAATCAGATATTCCAAATTTCCTAGAGTTATTTCAACCCTAGTTTTCATAACATTTTAGTCTGACTTTTTCCAATTTTTTCCTTTCTCTAATTTTTCAAAAACCATTTCACTGATTTATTCACAAAACTCTTTCCCATTTTCTGAGTATATTAAATCGGGAAATTCCCACCTGCTGATGACTTCTTTACACAATAACTTTGCAACCGACTGAGCATCTTTTAGCTTAGTTGAACATCTTATGCACCACTTGGTATATGAATGTAACCAAGAATAACAACCACACATTATTTTTCAGACAGATTATGCACCTACCTATGACATAGTCTATTCAAGAAAATATGGTTCCCAAAAACTCTACTCCTTTGTGATCTTTATCCTAATCTCCCCTTTTACAACATAAGCTAACCCATAGCTTCCTAAATCATCATGGTTTCTCCAAAACAATAATTGATTGCTACTCTAACGATTTTTCTATTTCATTGTCTTCAAAGCACTTGCTTTCGAAAGTCCTTCAATTTATGGTTCAATCCCTTGACTTGCTTCATCTTTCAATTGATACTGATTCTTCCAAGGATGTCTTCCTCCTCAACTTTCACCTCAATTGAGTTCAATCTCAGTCCTACTTTGATATCACAAACATTCTTGAACTTTTTTTTTCAACATCTCTTCTTCCATAGATTCTCAATCCATCTTCACACTTCAAACACATTCATTTATCTTCCGTACAGCTTATGACTCTCCTTGTCCTTGAGGCAAAATCATCATTTTCAGAAATCGTGATCTTCACTCCTCCAAATCCTTCTCCTAATTTAGTTGATTTGACATAGTGAGATGTGTAACCTCTTCAGGCTGAACACAGATAAAAGCCTTTCTGCTATCCATCATTACTTCCCATAGTCCATTGTTTATTTTCACTTCCATTGTTGGATCTTTTTCTCTTCTTCTCTAATCGGTGCTATCAGCTGAAACTCCTCCTTCGGATCTTCTGGGCACCTCTAGAATTCTTGCTCCTTTCCTCTAAAGGGTTCACCTGTCCTCCAGATGATCTTCACTTGCTCCTGTATCTTCCTCTGAAATTATTTCTTTCCAGAAACTATCTATGGATATGAAACAACTTGTACCACTAGTTGTGGCTGGTACAGTTGCATTTGACCTTGTTCAGTTGAAACTGTAGCAGTGATTGTTGATTTGGTTCACACTGATTCTGCATAACCAAAGCTTCTCTTCTCCTTCTTCTTCTCAACCAGTTGTATTTGATTGAGTTTTCGGAGTTTCTTCGTCTTGTTCTTTCTCGTTGTTGACATATCAGTATTCTTCAAAAGGTTCTCTTCTAAGTTCTGTTCTTGAAATATCATCTTCTTACCAGTGGCCTTTCCTTTGGCCTCACTGTATTATTCTTTTCCTTCAATTCTTGAGGTCTTCATCCAGTCGTGTTACTTCTTCCACTTCTCCATTTCTTCTTTCCTCTCTTGCCAACCTCTGTCTGATGACAGGGTCATATCCACCCATGATCTCTTCTGAATCACTCTCATCTTCATCATCCTCTTCTCCTTCACGTTCCAGACATCTCCTATTGTTGGGATCCTTTTCTTCATCAGTTTCTCTTCTCTTCATCTTCATCTTCATCTTTCTGAACCTCCTTCTCTTCGTTTCCAGACATGTCGGTTCTTCTTACTTCTGGAGTTTTGAATTCATCTTCATCGTTGTTTCTGCTGGTACCCTATCTATTATTAATCTATATTTCTGATGCAATAATCACTCCTGGATTATCATTGTAAGCTGAGAACAAACATCCCCAAGCTCTACTTTTTGAACCTATCTTATCGCTGAAATATTTTATCAATTTCTGTTTGAGAATGAAGGGCAATTTTTGTTTCCCTTGCCGGATAACCTAGCAACACTTTAATTAAAGGATTACCCCTATTTCAACCCGTGTAATGACTTTCATAGTCCTGATATCTTTTTTCCCCATTGTAATGACTATGTTATGTGTTTCCCTCTTGTTTCCCTCCCTTTTTTTTTATTTATTTTTTTTTTTTTTTTTTTTTTTATTAAAAAATAATTAATCAATTAATCCAATCAATCAATTAACCAATTAAATCAATCAAAAAATCAAATCAATCAATCAATCACTAATCCAATCAATAAACTAATCAATCAAGTCAATCAATCAATCACTAATCAAATCAATTAATCAATTAATCCAATCAACAAACCAATCAATGAAATCAATCAATGAATTACTAATCAATCAATCAATTACTAATCAAATCAATCAATCAACTAATTAAATCAAATCAATCAATCAATTATCAATCAATCAATCAATCAATCGATCACCAATGAACCAAATCAATTAATCAATTAATCCAATCAGCAAACCAATCAATCAAATCAATCAACGAATTACTAATCAATCAATAAATCAATTTGTTTGTGAATTCTATTTTACCAAATTATTGATTGGTGGCAGTCTTACCACATCCGATCAGGAAAGGTAAAGGAAAGTAGTCAACTCCAGAGCAATTAAAAATAAAAGATCTGTACCAACTCACAACCCAATTGCTTAATAAGCACCTAATTACCTTAATTTTTACAGAATAATGTTAATGCTGGATTTCCAAGACAACTCTAATCAATACAAGTCATTCACGGAAACTGTAATGTGCAATTATCAATTACATAAAGTCATCAGTCTGTTGCCAAGCTCTTGCGAAATGGTCACAACATGAAATATTCTATGTAAACACAATGTATCAATTATATCCTGTAAGGGAAAGTAGATTTGTGAATAATGACAGCACTGGCCTTGATTTGGACAGGGTTGCCGTCACTGGTGTCAGTTGATGTCAGCCCCTCCTCTTTCTCCCTCTCTCTCTGTCTCCTCCTTCGTCTCTCGTATGACAGAAAGGCAAAAGAACAAAGAAGAGTTTAGTTTATACTTTTTCCACATTCACGCTAAGAAATAAGCAAACAGCTTAACTCAGGAATATTATAAATAGCTCAATAACATTTTATTTTATTCATTTATATTATTATTATTATTATTAATCCGTCAATATATCTGTCATTCACCAACTCAACCGATTATCAACCAAACAGTTTTACAGTCAAGCAATAGTTAATTCAAGAGAAGATTTCACTTGTGTGCAAAATTCCCCCCTGCCGTTTTCTATTTTGTCTGCACTGAAAACGGACTCTCCCGTTCTCTCTCCAGTTCAGTGCAGGGGAGTGGCTAACTCATGAATCCTACGCGTGCGCAGTTCAGTCACCAATGTGATTTCAGAGTGGTAGGAGCTATAAAAAAGTTGCTCCGTTCTCTTCTCCCATAGACAATAACTGTTTAGACTTTAACAGAGCTCACAAACTGAACACATAGAACATACAGAACACAGAACACAAACCCACTACCAAGCTTGTTATCTTTCACTTATCTGCAGATTTATAGTTATGCTGTTATCAATTACAAAACATCTCTATACACTCTTAAAAAGTCCTCCCTGTAGGCTCATGATTAGTTAGTAAACTATAGAGACTCATAAGATCTTTAAACTTATAGTCCTTCCAGGGGGCTCATAGTTTATATAGTTTAAGAATTACAAACGTTCTCACAAACAGAGACTCATAAGATATTTAACCTTAACTGTGTTGTAGGGGTTTTAACTTTTACTCTAGGGGCTTAACTTTTGAAAACCAAGATACCTAACACATTTATTTACAAGAGACTAAAAACTCTGCTCAAAGCCTTAGTCGACACACATCTGGAAGTCATCAAGCACGCAGCCAAACTCACTCCGTTTCACCCAAACACACACACACACACACACAGGCTACGTTTCTGTCACATACAGGATCCGTTCACACAAGGCATGCCCATCGCCGTTTCTTTGTCTTTAAAATTGTTTTGCTAAATTTCTGCTACCTTAAGTTGACGACATTAAATGAGAGGCGACATTGGATATACAATTCGTCAACTATATCCCAAGAGGTTACATACAATTTAATATATGTCGTACAAACTCACTGTTCCCAGAACAGACCAGAGAGTCAATCTAACAACTCCCCTGGTTTTACGGCCATCATATGGATGCCTTGGTCTCACAAGGGCTTCCTTAAATTAACGGCGCCCTAAAAGTATACTGTTAACTCATTTCACGCGTTATCCTCTAAGCCTTTCATTGGACACTCCTTTCACTTTTATTCAAGGCAAAATATGTGTGTCCAAATCGGTGTGCCCTACAGACACTCCCACTTTTTGCGTTGTTCTCAACGCAAACTAATTTAGAGAATTTAGAACGGAACTCCTACCACACAGCAAACACCAGCAAAACGCACACACAAGTTCTTAGACGGTGCATCCCCCCCAGCGCACACACACACACAGCCACACGAACCGACCAGCGCCCAAAGTTTGTGAGAAATCTCACCTTTTTTGCATGCTTCTTGAGCGGGAGTCACTTCGTAGCCCATGAATGGAACGCTGAGAGAAGATGCAAGACGCCCCATTCCTCGTCGCCATTATGTAGTGCCTAAAAGAAACACTTTTGCTGGTCCATGCTTGTGATGATAAAGGAATCCGCCGACACTGTACTCTGTTCACAAAGGTTTATTATAACAAAGAGTTTACAGCATCGAATTTTGACAGACATCTGCAGATGTCTGGAAAACAGCCCGAGCCAATCTGATTAGCTATTCTTCCTATTCTATTGTTCAAGACATGCTTTTATATCCCTCATGACGTATTATGGTGTGATTCTAAAAAACCAATCCCTAGTCTTTTCTCTTACTCCCCATCTCCTCTTTCCATGATCAGTAATGTTTTCCAGATGTTTCCAGCACAGTAGAGTAGAGTTACATCATTTTGCCACATCAGCAAAATCTTAGGGCCACGTTTCCTACTTTAAGCAACGGTCAGCATTTGTAGATTAAGATACTACAGTAGTTTATTTAGGTAGTTATTGTAGGTTTCCGTAGGTAATTATTGTAGGTAAGTATTGTTTACGGCGGAGCCCGGAGAAAGCACGAGGCTAGCTAGCTAGCGGGTAGCTACTGGTAACGTTTAACAACGGTGGAGAGTTGTTTCCAATGTTAATGTGCTAGCTAGCCAACGTTTAATTTTTGCTGCGTTATGAAAGGAACTAGACACGGACACAAATTATCTGTTTAGTGTGTTAACACACTATTGGTAGTTTGTTGTAACCAAGTATTGGTGCTAAACTGTGTGTTATTGGATGCTAGCATGCTAGTTAGCTATGGCGTCATAGTTAGGCATCGTGGGCTGTTGTGGGTAGTTACTGTAGGTTAGCATTGTTTTTGGCGGTGCCGGGTCTAGCACGAAGCTAGCTAGCTAGCCGTTCTTCAAACAAAGTCAACACAGTGGCCATTGCTAGCTAGCCAACACGACCAGCTAACTGTACTGTAGTAGCTAAATACAATATACTTATGCTAGCTAGCCAACGTTTAATTATTGCTGCGTTATGAAAGGAACTAGACACGGACACGAATGATCTGTTTAGTGTGTTAACACACTATTGGTAGTCTGTTGTAACCAAGTATTGGTGCTAAACTGTGTGTTATTGGATGCTAGCATGCTAGTTAGCTATGGTGTCATAGTTAGGCATCGTGGGCTGTTGTGGGTAGTTACTGTAGGTTGGCATTGTCTTCGGTGTAGCACGAAGCTAGCTAGCTAGCCGTTTTTCGAACAGAGTCAACACAGTAGCCATTGTGTGCTGTACTGTGGCAGCTAAATACAATATATTTGTGCTAAGCTAGCCAACGTTTAATTATTGATGCGTTATGAAAGGAACTAGACACGGACACGAATTATCTGCTTAGTGTGTTAACACACTATTGGTGGTTTGTTGTGACCAAGTGTTGGTGCTAAACTGTGTGTTATTGGATGCTAGCATGCTAGTTAGCTATGGTGTCATAGTTAGCTAGCTGAATAAAGTGGGTTGAGTCTACTCCTTTAAACATTGAACCGCTGTGGTTCACAACAATTCTGATTTCTAAAGGTGGAAGTTGGGAGAGTTTTTGTTCGGGTGGTTCAGTGAAACAATTATAGTTTCTGAGGTGGAAGTTTTGGTGAGGGAGGCCCTGCTCTCTCTTCTTCCAGATGTTTAGTTCATTTCATTCCGATCTCCTCTGCATTATTGTAGCCATTTGCTACAGCCTGTCAACTATGCCTCTGCCTATCCCTGTTCTCTCCTCTCTGCACAGGCTACACAAACGCCTCACACCGCATGGCTGCTGCCTCTCTAACCTGGTGGTCCCTGCACGCACCCCACACCTGGAGTTCCAGGTCTCAGGCAGCCTCTGGAACTGCCGTTCTGCTGCCAACAAAGCTGACTTCATCCCAGCCTATGCTAACCTCCAGTCCCTCGACTTCCTGGCGCTGACGGAAACATGGATTACCACTGAAAACACTGCTACTCCTACTGCTCTCTCCTCGTCTGACCATGTGTTCTCGCATACCCCGAGAGCATCTGGTCAGAGGGGTGGTGGCACAGGAATCCTCATCTCTCCCAAGTGGACATTCTCAATTTTTCCCCTAACCCACCTGTCTATCTCCTCATTTGAATTCCATGCTGTCACAGTCACTAGCCCATTTAAGCTTAATATCCTTGTCATCTATCGCCCTCCAGGTTCCCTTGGAGAGTTCATCAATGAGCTTGACGCCTTGATAAGTTCCTTTCCTGAGGATGGCTCACCCTCACAGTTTTGGGGATTTCAACCTCCCCTATGTCCACATTTGACTCATTTCTCTCTGCCTCCTTCTTTCCACTCCTCTCCTCTTTTGACCTCACCCTCTCACCGTCCCCCTACTCACAAGGCAGGCAATACGCTTGACCTTATCTTTACTAGATGCTGCTCTTCTACTAATCTCACTGCAACTCCCCTCCATGTCTCCGACCACTACTTTGTTTCCTTTTCTCTCTCGCTCTCCTCCAACACTACTCACTCTGCCCCTACACAGATGGTAATGCGCCGCCGCAACCTTCGCTCTCTCTCTCCCACTACTCTCTCCTCTTCCATCCTATCATCTCTTCCCTCTGCTCAATCCTTCTCCCTCCAATCTCCTGATTCTGCCTCCTCAACCCTCCTCTCCTCCCTTTCTGCATCCTTTGACTCTCTGTGTCCCCTATCCTCCCGGCCGGCTCGGTCCTCCCCTCCAGCTCCGTGGCTTGATGACTCATTGCGAGCTCACAGAACAGAGCTCCGGGCAGCGGAGCGGAAATGGAAGATAACTAAACTCCCTGCCGACCTGGCATCTTTTCACTCCCTCCTCTCTACATTTTCTTCATCTGTTTCTGCTGCTAAGGCCACTTTCTACCACTCTAAATTACAAGCATCTGCCTCTAACCCTAGGAAGCTCTTTGCCACATTTTCCTCCCTCCTGAATCCCCCCTCCCCCCCTCTCTCTCTGTGGATGACTTCGTCAACCACTTTGAAAAGAAGGTTGACGACATCCGATCCTCGTTTGTTAAGTCTAATGACACTGCTGGTCCTACTCACACTGCCCTACCCTATGCTTTGACTTCTTTCTCCCCTCTCTCTCCAGATAAAATCCTGCGACTTGTGACTGCAGGCCGCCCAACAACCTGCCCGCTTGACCCCATCCCCTCCTCTCTTCTCCAGACCATCTCCGGTGACCTTCTCCCCTACCTCACCTCGCTGATCAACTCATCCTTGACCGCTGGCCATGTCCCTTCCGTCTTCAAGAGAGCGAGAGTTGCTCCCCTTCTCAAAAAACCAACACTCGATCCCACTGATGTCAACAACTACAGACCAGTATCCCTTCTTTCTTTTCTTTCCAAAACTATTGAGCGTGCCGTCTTTAGCCAACTCTCTTGCTATCTCTCTCAGAATGACCTTCTTGATCCAAACCAGTCAGGTTTCAGGACTGGTCATTCAACTGAGACTGCTCTTCTCTGTGTCACGGAGGCTCTCCGCACTGCTAAAGCTAACTCTCTCTCCTCTGCTCTTGTCCTTCTAGACCTGTCTGCTGCCTTTGATACTGTGAACCATCAGATCCTCCTCTCCACCCTCTCCGAGCTGGGCATCTCCGGCGCGGCTCACTCCTGGATTGCGTCCTACCTGACCGGTCGCTCCTACCAAGTGGCGTGGCGAGAAGCTGTCTCCGCACCACGTGCTCTCACCACTAGTGTCCCCCAGGGCTCAGTTCTAGGCCCTCTCCTTTTCTCCCTATACACCACTTGGCTCTGTCATATCCTCACATGGCCTCTCCTATCATTGCTACGCTGACGATACACAACTAATCTTCTCCTTTCCCCCTTCTGATAACCAGGTGGCGAATCGCATCTCTGCATGTCTGGCAGACATATCAGTATGGATGACGGATCACCACCTCAAGCTGAACCTTGGCAAGACGGAGCTGCTCTTCCTCCCGGGGAAGGACTGCCCGTTCCATGATCTCGCCATCACGGTTGACAACTCCGTTGTGTCCTCCTCCCAGAGTGCGAAGAGCCTTGGCGTGACCCTGGACAACACCCTGTCGTTCTCCGCTAACATCAAGGCGGTGACCCGCTCCTGCAGGTTCATGCTCTACAACATTCGAGAGTACGACCCTGCCTTACACAGGAAGCGGCACAGGTCCTAATCCAGGCACTTGTCATCTCCCCGTCTGGATTACTGCAACTCGCTGTTGGCTGGCCTCCCTGCCTGTGCCATTAAACCCCTACAACTCATCCAGAATGCCGCAGCCCGTCTGGTGTTCAACCTTCCCAAGTTCTCTCACGTCACCCCCTCCTCCGCACACTCCACTGGCTTCCAGTTGAAGCTCGCATCCGTTACAAGACCATGGTGCTTGCCTATGGAGCAGTGAGGGGAACGGCACCTCTGTACCTTCGGGCTCTGATCAGTCCCTACACCCAAACGAGGGCATTGCGTTCATCCACCTCTGGCCTGCTGGCTCCCTTCCTCTGCGGAAGCATAGTTCCCGCTCAGCCCAGTCAAAACTGTTCGCTGCTCTGGCACCCCAATGGTGGAACAAGCTCCCTCACGACGCCAGGACAGCGGAGTCACTCACCACCTTCCGGAGACATTTGAAACCCCACCTCTTTAAGGAATACCTGGGATAGGATAAAGTAATCCTTCTACCCCCCCAAAAAATTGTAAAGTGGTTATCCCACTGGCTATAGGGTGAATGCACCAATTTGTGAGTCGCTCTGGATAAGAGCGTCTGCTAAATGACGTAAATGTGCCCTTGAGCAAGGCACTTAACCCTAATTGCTCCTGTAAGTCGCTCTGGATAAGAGCGTCTGCTAAATGACTAAAATGTAAAATGTAAATGTAAATCAAACTAGTATGATATGTTACGTTTGGTATGGTTACATAAGACAGATGGTTACTTATGGCAAAAACTACAGTAGGGTAGGCGTATAACAAAGGTTGCGTGTTTGAAATCTCATCACAGACAACTTTAGCATTTTAACTAATTAGCAACTTTTCAACTACTTACTACTTTTGATCTACTTTGAAACTACATAGCATGTTAGCTAACCCTCCCCCTAACCTTAACCCTTTTAGCTAACCCTTCTCCTAACCCTAACCTTAACCCTTTTAGCTAACCCTTCCCCTAACCCCAACCCTAACCAAACCCTTTAACCTAACTCCTAAACTTAACCCTAACCTTAACCCTAACCCCTAGCCTAGCTAACATTAGCCAGCCAGCTAACATTAGCCACCTAGCCACCTAGCTAGAATTCATAACATATCATATGTTTAGCAAATTTGTAACACATTGTACATTTTGCAAATTCGTAACATCTAACACGAATTGTAATTCATAACATATCATACAAAGTGGGTGATGGACATCCACAAATTAACACATACCTAATGAAACGTAACATATGATACCAAATGGAATGTCAAGGATTTACGTATAGAATAATACAAAATGCTCTGAGACCCGGTTGATTTTACATATGGGTGGTCCCAGGAATTGAACCCACTATCCTAGCATTGTAAGTGCTATGCTCTACCAACTGAGTTACAGAGGACCACATAAGATACAGTCAATGACGCTAGCTAGAAGGCTGTAATGCTAGCTAGCTAACTAGGCTCTGATGCTGGCTGGCTAGTTAGAGTTAGCTTTGTAGCAGTTATTCTATATGTAAACACTCCTTTTACATGTTTTCCTTACATTTCCTCACAAGAGTCTTGCTGTAGCTATGAAATTATGTGAACTTAATTTAACAGTTTTAACTAATTGTATCCATGACAACTCTGCCGGTAGGAAGTGGAAACTGCACACCGTGACGTCATCAGAACGCAGAAAGACCGACAGCTCGGTTTGTTGTTTTTGAAAGTTTACGGAAAAAAAACATTTCTTGAAAAAATATGTTTTTACTATCCTACGTTTGTAATTTGGATCCCGCAACGCAGTTAGCCTTAGTTGCTTGGACCGCTACTATCTGTCCTGGTATCCTGCCAAACCTTAAAGTCTGAAGAGCTGCTGCTTGGTGAAGCAGCTGGCCTAGCTGTTAGCTATCGAGATAGCCAGGTTTCCTTGACAGTTTGAATAATAATAATAATAATAATAATAATAATAATAATAATAATAATATGCACACAGCCAGCGACGCGGTTAGCACTTGTGGCTGGAACCGCGGATAGTCCCGGGCTTGTGGCTGTTTAAATCCATGCCTTTTGTTGCTGTTTTCATCGGCCCTGCCACCCAAAGTTAAAAAAGGTTGTAGTAATGGAGAAGACAGTGTTTCACTGTCACAGGTGCATGATCGTTTAAATCAAAAACAAGATGTCTACTAGCAATTGTTACAGCAACAGGAAAATAGCTCCAAGAGCTTTGTCCAAATACTGGTGGACTCAACTAACAAAAGAAGTGCTGATCTGACAAGAGAGGTCCAAGACCATATGAACAGTTTGCAGTTCTCCCAGGGAGAGGTGGATGTCATGAAATTGACTTGCTGCAAGATGACAACAAACTGTAAGTCCAAGTGAGATGACATCAGCACTGTCTGCGAATCATTATTACAGATCACTGGGAAAACAGACTATCTAGAGGGACAATTCAAGAGGAATAGCATTGTTCTGGATGGCATACCAGAGTCTCCACATGAGACTTGGACAGAGTGAGGAAAAAGTAGAAAAATTATCACCGAAAATCTGCAGATAGGAATCATAGGAAGATTGAGGTGAAGCGTGCCCACAGGTCTGGAAAACCCTTTACGAGCACAGGTGACAGACCCAGGCCAATAATGGTCAAGTTCCTAAGGTTCAAGGACAATATGGCTGTTCTGGACAGAGCCAAGAACTTACATTTACATTTTAGTCATTTAGCAGACACTCTTATCCAGAGCGACTTACAGTTAGTGAGTGCATACATTATTTTTTTCATACTGGCCCCCCGTGGGAATTGAACCCACAACCCTAGCGTTGCAAACGCCATGCTCTACCAACTGAGCTACATCCCTGCCGGCCATTCCCTCCCCTACCTGGACGACGCAGGGCCAATTATGCGCCGCCCCATGGGTCTCCCGGTCGCGGCCGGCTACGACAGAGCCTAGAACTTGAGAGGAACCAACATCTTCCTCAACAAGGACTTCTCTGAAGCTGTGGGCCAAAGGCAGAAAAAACATATCCCAGCTATGAAAGCTGCCAGAGAGCATGGGGACATTGCTTACATCCACTATGACAATAACATTGTCCACCCTCCCTTCCAAAAGCCTGGGAGGAGTGAGAGAGCCAAGCTTCTGGGTCAGTTGCTTCAGCCAAACATCACATATACAGTTGAAGTCGGAAGTTTACATACACCTTAGCCAAATACATTTCAACTCAGTTTTTCACAATTCCTGACATTTAATCCTAGTAAAGATTCCCTGTCTTAGGTCAGTTAGGATCACCACTTTATTTTAAGAATGTGAAATGTCAGAATAATAGTAGAGAGAATTATTTATTTCAGCTTTTATTTATTTCATCACATTCCCAGTGGGTCAGAAGTTTACATGCACTCAATTAGTATTTGGTAGCATTGCCGTTAAATTGTTTAACTTGGGTCAAACGTTTCAGGTAGCCTTCCACAAGCTTCCCACAAATAAGTTGGGTGAATTTTAGCCCATTCCTCCTGACAGAGCTGGTGTAAATAAGTCAGGTTTGTAGGCCTCCTTGCTCGCACACGTTTTTTCAGTTCTGCCCACACATTTTCTATAGGATTGAGGTCAGGGCTTTGTGATGGCCACTCCAATACCTTGACTTTGTTGTTCTTAAGCCATTTTGCCACAACTTTGGAAGTGTGCTTGGGGTCATTGTCCATTTGGAAGACACATTTGCAACCAAGCTTGAACTTCCTGACTGATGTCTTGAGATGTTGCTTCAATATATCCACATAATTTTCCTTCCTCATGATGCCATCTATTTTGTGAAGTGCACCAGTCCCTCCTGCAGCAAAGCACCCCAACAGCATGATGCTGCCACCCCCGTGCTTCACGGTTGGGATGGTGTTCTTCGGCTTGCAAGCTACCACCTTTTTCCTCCAAACATAACGATGGTCATTATGGCCAAACAGTTCTATTTTTGTTTCATCAGACCAGAGGACATTTCTCCAAAAAGTACGATCTTTGTCCCCATGTGCAGTTGCAAACCGTAATCTGGCTTTTTTATGGCGGTTTTGGAGCAGTGACTTCTTCCTTGCTGAGCAACCTTTCAGGTTATGTCAATATAGGACTCGTTTTACTGTGGATATAGATACTTTGGTACCGGTTTCCTCCAGCATCTTCACAAGGTCCTTTGCTGTTGTTCTGGGATTGATTTGCACTTTTCGCACCAAAGTGCGTTCATCTCTAGGAGACAGAACGCGTCTCCTTCCTGAGCGGTATGAAGGCTGCGTGGTCCCATGGTATTTATACTTGCGTACTATTGTTTGTACGGATGAATGTGGTACCTTAAGGTGTTCGGAAATTGCTCCCAAGGATGAACCAGACTTGTGGAGGTCTACAATTATTTTTCTGAGGTCTTGGCTGATTTCTTTGTATTTTCCCATGATGTCAAGCAAAGAGGCACTGAGTTTGAAGGTAGGCCTTGAAATACATCCACAGGTACACCTCCAATTGACTCAAATTATGTCAATTAGCCTATCAGAAGCTTCTAAAGCCATGACATCATTTTCTGGAATTTTCCAAGATGTTTAAAGGCACAGTCAACTTAGTGTATGTAAACTTCTGACCCACTGGAAATGTGATACAGTGAATTTTAAGTGAAATAATCTGTCTGTAAACAATTGTTGGAAAAATTACTTGTGTTATGTACAAAGTAGATGTCCTAACCGACTTGCCAAAACTATAGTTTGTTAACAAGAAATTTGTGGAGTGGTTGAAAAACGAATTTTAATAACTCCAACCTAAGTGTATGTAAACTTCCGACTTCAACTGTACACACACATTCACCAACTGATACCCACAAGCGCCTGATTGACTGACTATTAGCTGAACAATGTTTTTATTTTATTTTACTTTTTTTCTTCTTCTCCATATTATGTCTATGTCCGATAAGCTACCCAGGAAAAGGCTAAGAATAGCCCATATTAATATATGTAGCCTTAGAAATAAGGTTCATGAAATCAATAACTTGCTAACATCGGATAACATTCATATACTGGCCATCTCCTAAACTCACTTAGATAATTCCTTTGATGTTACAGCAGTAGTAATACAAGGATATAACATCTACAGAAAAGACAGGAGTGCCCATGGGGGAGGTGTTGCGGTACATGTTCAGAGCCATATTCCTGTAAAGCTTAGAGAGGATCTGAAATGTTGTTGAAGTGTTGTGGTTGCAAGTTCACCTGTCTCATCTAAAGCCTCTTCTTTTGGGGTGCTGCTATAGGCCACCAAGTCCTAACAGTCAGTATTTGGATAATATGTGTGCAATGCTTGATAGTATGTGTGATGTTAACAGATGTCTATTTTCTGGGTGACCTGAACATTGACTGGTTAGCAACTATCTGCCCTCTCAAGAGGAAGCTTCTAACTGTGACTAATGCCTGTAATATGAACCAGGTTATCGCTCAACCAACTAGAGTGTATACCAATAGTGTTTAATCTGTGACATCCACTTGTACCTCCCGAGTGGCGCAGTGGTCTAAGGCACTGCATCGCAGTGCTAGCTGTGCCACTAGAGATTCTGGTTCAAATCCAGGCTCTGCTGTAGCCGGCCGCAACCGGGAGACCAATGGGGCGGTGCACAATTCGTCCAGGGTAGGGGAGGGAATGGCCGGCAGGGAGGTAGCTCAGTTGGTAGAGCATGGTGTTTGCAACGCCAGGGTTGTGGGTTCGATTCCCACGGGGGGCCAGTATGAAAAAAAAAAAGATGTAAAACAGGTATGTTGGTCTGATGTGTATGAGGAAGTGAATCCAGATGCAGCACTGGAAGTATTTGTACAATTATATATTCCAGTTGTTGACAAGCATGCACCTGTTAAGAAACTAACTGGGAGAATTGTTGGAGCCCTCTGGACTGATGATGAATTAACAAATGGTGCAAAGGAGTTGGCAAACAAATCAGGCTGATTGGATGACATACTGTAAATTGAGAAATGTTCTGATTTAAACAAAACAAAGAAGAAACTACATTACCAAACCAATGTTTTTGTATAAAAGATCTAATACTGAAAGAGAAGGTTTGATGTTTTGAATTTGGTCATGTTAGTGTGGCAGCAGTGGAAAAACTATTGTTAACCATCAGTAATGATAAGCCACCAGGTATAGACAACCTTGATGGGAAACTATTGAGAATGGTAGCAGACTGTATTGCCACCCCTATTTGCTATATCTTTAACCAAAGCCTAAAGGAGTGTGTGTGTCCACAGGTGTGGAAGGATGCTAAAGTAATTCCACTGCTTAAAAATAGTAAAGCACCCTTTGCTGGCTTTAACAGCCACCCAATCAGTTTGCTGCCTGCTCTTAGTAAACTGATGGAGAGAATTATTTGACCAAATACAATGCTATTTTTCAGAGAACAAGATAACTACTGACTTTCAGCATGCATATAGAGAAGGGCACTCAACTTGTACTGCACTGACTCAGATGACAGATGATTGTTAAAAGGAAATGGGCAGGTTGCTTTGGGTCATTACCGTTTTTTACAAATGATTTGCCACAGGTCTTACACAAAGCTAGAATAACTATTTAACCGGATGATTCCACACTCTACATGTCAGCACCCAAAGCCAGTGAGCTCACTGAAATTCTAAATACGGAGTTACAGTCAGTATCAGAATGGGTGATTAATAATAAACTGGTCTTAAATACATCTAAAACTAAAAGCATTGTATTTGGTTCAAAACATTTTCTAAGACCTAAACATCAGCTGGAGTTGTGTATAAAGGGTGTGACCATTAAGCAAGTTGAGGAAGATAAACTCCTAGGTATTACATTGGATGGCCAATTTTGATGGTCAAGTCATATTCACAAAGTTGTTGTGAAGATGTTATAAAAAGTGTTTTTGACACAAAAATCAACACTACTAGTTGTTCAGGCTTTGGTCTTGTCTCATCCTGATTACTGTCTGGTAATATGGTCAAGTGCAGCAAAGAAAGACCTAGAAAAGCTGCATCTGGCTCAAAACATAGCAGAATGCTTTGCTCTTAACTGCACATACAGAACTAACATCAACAACATGCATGTCAGTCTTACCTGGTTGAGGGCTGACAAGAGATTAACTGCTTCTATTTTATTTTTTATGAGAAGTATTACTGTAATGAAAATTCCAGATTGTCTGCATAATCAAATTACATTCAGCTCAGACACAGGGGTCTCTTCACAGTCCCCAAGTCCAAAATGAATTCACGGCAACGCACAGTATTATACAGAGCCATGATCGCATGGAACTCCCTTCCATCTCCAATTACTCAAGCAAACAGCAAAATTACCTTTAAAAAAAGATGAAACACCATCTCATGGAACGGTGGGGACTGTGAGGGGACACACACACAAACACATGCACACACAGACTCTAACACATCAATTATTATTATTATTTTTTTTGTTTTTATTGTTTGTGTATTGTTGTATTTTAAAATTGTTTGACTGTCCTTGTCTATCAGTGTACCAGTGTTTTGTTACTAGTAATGTTTTTTGTTTTTTGTTTTTTGTGGCCCCAAGGAAGAATAGCTGCTGTCACTGCAAAAGCTAATGGGGATCCAAATAAACAATAAACATTTGCATAGACTATTGTGGTGGAATTCACCTTTAAAGGCCCAATGCAGCCATTTTTATATCAATATCAAATCATTTCTGGGTAACAAGTAAAGTACCTTACCCTAATAGACTTCCATTGAAATGGGCAAAAATAGCTTTTTTGCCCAAGAATATATCTCAAGCAATAATTTTGCTAGTACTGTCTGGGAGTGCTCTGAGTGGGAAAGGGAAAACTGAAAACTAGCTGTTATTGGCAGAAAGGTTTGGAACTCTCTATGTTATTGGTCTATTAACCAATTTACTGCTGATTAGAAGGTTCTGTCTCTTTTCAACCAGCAACTATCAGGAAATAACACTGACAAAAAATGTCACACTTATACAGTGTTAGCTCTTCTACAATATGATAGAAAACACAGGGTAAACTGCATTTTCACTGCACTGGGCCTTTAAGTAAATTCAAGTGATTATTGTCTCTTTTTCTAAGTTTCACCCTTTCCAAGTCAATAAACTTGAGGACAAACTGATATTCTGTCTCCAGTCTTGATTAGGGCTGCCTGACGAATTATACTCGGCTACGTATAGGGAGGACAGAATATATGATACATGTCTATATAGACATACAGTATATTCACACAGAGCAATATACTGTATATCATCTCCATAGGGGCAGCTATTGCTATAAAACGCTGGATGAACACCACAGCAGCCAGGAGGATGCATGTTCAAGGACAGAGACACGAGTACAAAGAGAGAGGGGGCCCATCCTCGCCTTGATCCATCTATTGAGAGGGGCACACACACGTACACAAAACACACACACACACACACACGCACACACACACACACACACACGCACACGCACGCACATGCTAAACCCCCTCAGTGTCCCTGTGCTGGGTCTGACTGACTGGGTTAGTTAGGGGCTGGGCCCAACCACATGGCACTTGTCCATAAGGAGCCCATTCAGAGTGCAACAGATTGGCTTTGAGTGTACCAGGGGGTCATCCCCCCCCCACACACACACACACCCTCTTTCCCTCCCAAGTGGCAAACAGAAGACAATCCCTGTGTCTTCTCCATTCAGTCCCAAATTGGCTCTGTGTAGTGAATTTGTGAGGGCGGCGGGAGGCCCCGGTGGGTAATCTGCGGTGAAAGAACGAAGTGCTGTCTTTTTCTTACTCCGTATTAGTGAGTTCTGTTGGTGACAGACATGTAGTAGACAATTAGTAGGCAATTAGTAGGCAATTAGTGGGCAATGCCTACTCACCATTGGTCAAAATCACACGATGCGCACCGATGATGTCATTGGAAACACGTATCTTCCTCTATATTTTTTACTACAAAACATACCGTTTCATGTTGATGTTGGGGTGGTGCTGGAGATGACGAATATGAAGTTCACGAGCAGCGTTGTGTATTGAGCTGGTTCCTGAGCTGGGGCACTGCCCAGAGGGAACGGTTTCTGCAGGACCTTTTGGGGAAAGCTATCCCTTGGAAAGCGTGTACCCTCCTCATGTCGCTCAATATGCTACATGTTAATGACAGCCCACCAAATATCTTTGAGTGCCAACTGCGCCTTTGGACCCAATGGTTTGAGTCATGGAGTGAGGAGGAGAGGAACAGTTTCCTGCACATTCTAGAAGAGAGGGACCCGATCTTTGTTGCCCACTTCTACAGAGGTGTAGCTTGGACAGCAGGCAGGGGTTGAGGGATACGGAAGAAGAGGGTGTAGAATGGATAGACAATGAGTGGGCGGTAGACAGAAACAAATCAAGTTGATGGAGAGGTACATAGGGAAGCATATGTGTGAAGACAGGTGAAAAATCTGTCCACGTGCCCTTGAGCATCTGCTAAAATGTCAAACGTAAGAATTGTGAAGTTTCCCTTTAACCCTAACCTTAACAATTCAGTGTTAATGCCTAAACGTGTAGCTCAGTTGGTAGAGCATGGCGCTTGCAACGCCAGGGTTGTGGGTTCGATTCCCATGGGGGGCCAGTATGAAAAGTAAAATAAATAAATAAAATGTATGCACTCACTAACTGTAAGTCGCTCTGGACAAGAGCGTCTGCTAAATGACTAAAATGTTAACTTAATCTTAAAAATGTGGAATTAATGCCTATACGTATGCTTAAACACAACTTTGTGAGGCTGTGAGAGCTTGTAGGTATTATCCCAACTCCCCCTGAGATACTCTCGAAGAGTAGGGACACAGCCAGGGTCAGCCATTATCAACAGCAACCCTGGAGCAATTAGGTTTAAGTGCCTTGCTGAAGGGCACATTGATAGATCTTTCACCTTGTCGGCTCTGGGATTTGAACTAGCACATTACTGGCCCAACACCCTAACCGCTAGGCTACCTGCTGCAGTTAGAGCCTGCTGTGTGTGGTTGTGTGTGTATGCGAACATGGATGTGTGTGCTCCTCCTGAATTCAGAAGGACTAGAGAGGGTCATCTGGCTTTAATAGCATTGTTCTCAGATGTTGGCTCTGATGAGTCCTGTGAGGGTGTTGTTTGCTATGGGGAATCAGCTCCTGCCTCTCTCTTCACCTACCCTGGCCTCCCGCATCCACCTACCCTGCTCCGGTCCCTCCGCACCCCGTCTAATACCACCTTCATTACTGAGATATCGATTGGCCCTCACAGCACAGCACAGAATAGAGAACTGCCAGCCTTCCATCCACCCATTCTCTCTTCCACCATCTCCTTTTGCTTCGTTTACTTTTGATTCTTCTTCTCTTCTCTTCTCTTCTCTTCTCTTCTCTTCTCTTCTCTTCTCTTCTCTTCTCTTCTCTTCTCTTCTCTTCTCTTCTCTTCTCTTCTCTTCTCTTCTCTTCTCTTCTCTTCTCTTCTCTTCTCTTCTCTTCTCTCCTATCCTCTCCTCTCCTCTCCTCTCCTCTCCTCTAGATTTTTAAAAATATTTTGTTTTTTCACCTTTATTTAACCAGGTAAGCCAGTTGAGAACAAGTTCTCATTTACAACTGCGACCTGGCCAAGATAAAGCAAAGCAGTGCGATAAAAAAAAAAACAACACAGTTACACATGGGATAAAACAAAACATACAGTCAATAACACAATAGAAAATCTATGTACAGTGTGTGCAAATGTAGTAAGTTATGAAGGTAAGGCAATAAATAGGCCACAGTGCAAAATAATTACAATTTAGTATTAACACTGGAGTGATAGATGTGCAGAAGATGTGCAAATAGAGATACTGGGGTGCAAATGAGCAAAATAAATAACAATATGGGGATGAGGTAGTTGGGTGGGCTAATTACAGATGGGCTGTGTACAGGTGCAGTGATCGGTAAGCTGCTCTGACAACTGATGCTTAAAGTTAATGAGGGAGATAAGAGTTTTTAAGAGATTTTTGCAGTTCGTTCCAGTCATTAGCAGCAGAGAACTGGAAGGAATGGCGGCCAAAGGAGGTGTTGGCTTTGGGGATGACCAGTGAGATATACCTGCTGGAGTGCATACTACGGGTGGGTGTTGCTATGGTGACCAATGAGCTAAGATAAGGTGGGGATCTGCCTAGAAGTGATTTATAGATGACCTGGAGCCAGTGGGTTTGGCGACGAATATGTAGTGAGGGCCAGCCAACGAGAGCGTACAGGTCACAATGGTGGGTAGTATATGGGGCTTTGGTGACAAAACGGATGGCACTGTGATAGACTACATCCAATTTGCTGAGTAGAGTGTTGGAGGCTATTTTGTAAATGACATCGCCGAAGTCAAGGATCGGTAGGATAGTCAGTTTTACGAGGGCATGTTTGGCAGCATGAGTGAAGGAGGCTTTGTTGCGAAATAGGAAGCCGATTCTAGATTTAACTTTGGATTGGAGATGCATAATGTGAGTCTGGAAGGAGAGTTTACGGTCTAACCAAACACCTAGGTATTTGTAGTTGTCCACATATTCTAAGTCAGACCCGCAGAGAGTAGTGATTCTAGTCGGGCGGGCAGGTGCAAGCAGCGTTCGATTGAAGAGCATGCATTTCATTTTACTAGCGTTTAAGAGCAGTTGGAGGCTACGGAAGGAGTGTTGTATGGCATTGAAGCTTGTTTGGAGGTTTGTTAACACAGTGTCCAATGAAGGGCCAGATGTATACAAAATGGTGTCATCTGCGTAGAGGTGGATCTGAGAGTCACCAGCAGCAAGAGCGACATCATTGATATACACAGAGAATAGAGTCGGCCGGAGAATTGAACCCTGTGGCACCCCCATAGAGACTGCCAGAGGTCCAGACAACAGGCCCTCCGATTTGACACATTGAACTCTATCTGAGGACTAGTTGGTGAACCAGGCGAGGCAGTCATTTGAGAAACCAAAGCTATTTAGTCTGCCAATAAGAATGCGGTGATTGACAGAGTCCAAAGCCTTGGCCAGGTTGATGAAGACGGCTGCACAGTACTGTCTTTTATCGATCGCGGTTATAATATCGTTTAGGACCTTGAGCATGGCTGAGGTGCACCCATGACCAGCTCGTAAACCAGATTGCATAGCGGAGAAGGTACGGTGGGATTCGAAATGGACGGTGATCTGTTTGTTAACTTGGCTCCTAATGAGTTTTTGTTAGAGAAAAAGAAAACATTTATCAGTGTTCTTGTTCTTAATGCTATTTTCCTTTTCTCTTATCTCTGGGTTCTTTTTTTCCACATTTGTGTTTTTCACATCACACTGTTTTCTTTTTCTCTAACAAAAACTCAATTGGAGCAATTACAAGTGATGATGAGTTCAAATGAAACACTGCTAGGCTGTACTGTGTGTGGGTGGTTATTGGGTTGTACTGTATTGTGCATTGTGAAATCTGAAGTGTTTGGGGTTCAACAAGCTTCAGTCTGTCATTCTGCATAGCCTCTAAACACTAGTAACATATATCTAGATGGATATAGGGAAATGTGTTCAAGTGCCCTCTCTCTTTCTCTTTCTTTCTCTCTCTCTCTCTCTCTCTCTCTCTCTCTCTCTCTCTCTCTCTCTCTCTCTCTCTCTCTCTCTCTCTCTCTCTCTCTCTCTCTCTCTCTCTTCTCCTTCTCTTTCTCTTTCTACCTTTCAAGAGATTCCGCGTCTACACAAAAAATAACAACAAATGTATTGGTGTAATCTCTGTGAAGGTAGGCTGCCTTTGTGGGGTAAACTGTAAACTTGCTTTGAGGCGCCGTTTGAATGGGAGGCAGGTACTGAATTACAACCTCCCCAGAGCGGCATGCTCGGATAACACTGAATAGGCAAGGTCACACACACGCATGCACACACACACATAGAAATGCACATGATACACATACACACATACACACACACACACGCACACATGCACACACACACACACATATACACACACACACACACACATAAACACACACACATACACACACACACACACAACATTACACACACATACACACACAACCTGAAGAGATAAAAGCACAGAGGATTGTGACTGATGTTAGGAATCTAGCCTGTTTTCTTAAAGGGTTTTGGTCAAGTCATCCCCTTGGGTGGCGGCTCCTTCTAAATAGCTTGTTGGAGAAACTCCACCTACTGTAGATACATTACCCAAGACCAGATTTATTCAGTACAAGGGGTTGAAAGCTTCAGGGCTGAGAAGATGAGCAGGGTTACGGTTTCATTCAAGAGAGGGATCATCCTATATGATCACTATTCGTTTTTTTCTTGACACATCTTGACCCAATGGTGTATGTATCCAAGCACGCGCTACAGAAAACCACCCTAATACGATGCTCTTGCGCTGTCACCGTATGTAACCTTCATCTCTTCCTACGTCTCTCTGGTACAAACTACGTCTCTTCCTCCTTTAAGGCAATGGCCACACAGAGATGCATAAACAAGGATGGAATCCTATAGTCTGTTTTTGGACAACTTAAGTAAACTATTTTCGGACAAGTAGCGCACGTCATACGGCACAAAGGCAGAGAGACTGTAATTTTTTTGACAGACAATCATCTTTGTTGTCTATCATTCATCAACGGATTTGAGAAAGCATCCTTGGTCCTATACCTTGGGCTCTGACTTCACTTCATACGGTCTAATTAACAGTACAGCTGTTTCACTGTATGGCACTTCGCGGTCATGTGGTAGTGCTCTGATGCCATGCGTTACCGTATGGTTGTGGTCACGTTGTACTTAATCTCGTCCCCAGGCTCAAGTTGCTGGCGCTAAGAGCCTGCTAACACTGTGGAACAAATTGGGACTTGAAATGGGTGTGGTTAAAATCAAGGTGGGAGAGAGAGAGAGCCTGCTACAGCTGTATTAGATGGGACAAAAATTGCCAATCAAAATAAATGTTCTATTTTTGGGAAGCCCAATTGATTCTGAGTTTGGGCATTTAACGTTTCTATGTGAAAACTGCACTACATGACCAAAAGTATGTGGACCCCTGCTCGTCGAACATCTCATTCCAAAATCATGGCTATTAATATGGAGTTGGTCCCCCCTTTGCTGCTATAACAGCCACACAGCCTCCACTCTTCTGGGAAGGCTTTCCACTAGATGCTGGAACATTGCTGCGGGGACTTGCTTCCATTCAGCCACAAGACCATTAGTGAGGTCGGGCACTGATGTTGGGCGATTAGGCCTGGCTCGCAGTCAGCGTTCCAATTCATCCCGATGTGGTTGAGGTCAGGGCTCTGTGCAGGCCAGTCAAGTTCTTCCACACCGATCTGTATGGACCTGCTTTGTGCACAGGGGCATTGTCATGCTGAAACAGGAAAGGGCCTTCCCCAAACTGTTGCCACAACGTTGAAATCGTCTAGAATGTCATTGTATGCTGTAGCGTTAAGATTTCCCTTCACTGGAACTAAGGGGCCTAGCCCGAACCATGAAAAACAGCCCCAGACTATTATTCCTCCTCCACCAAACTCTACAGTTGGCACTATGCATTCGGGCAGGTAGCGTTCTCCTGGCATCCGCCAAACCCAGATTCCTCTGTCGGACTGCCAGATGGTGAAATGTGATTCATCACTCCAGACAACGCGTTTCCACTTCTCCAGAGTCCAATGGCAGTGAGCTTTACACCACTACAGCTGACGCTTGGCATTGTGCATGGTGATCTTAGCCTTGTGTGCGGCTGCTCGGCCATGAAAACGAACAGTTATTGGACTGACGTTGCTTCCAGAGGCAGATTGGAACTCGGTAGTGAGTTTTGCAACCGAGGACAGACGATTTTTACGCGCTTCAGCACTCGGCGGTCCCGTGCTGTGAACTTGTAGTGGCCTACCACTTTGCGGCTGAGCTGCTGTTGCTCCTAGACGTTTCTACTTCATAATAACAGCACTTACAGTTGACCGGGGCAGGTCTAGCAGGGCAGAAATTTGGCATCCCATGAAAGTCACTGAGCTCTTCAGTAAGGCCATTCTACTGCCAATGTTTGTCCATGAAGATTGCATGGCTCTGTGCGCAATTTTATACACCTGTCAGCAACGGGTGAAGCTGAAATAGACGAATCCACTCATTTGAAGGGGTGTCCACATACTTTTGTATATACAGTGGGGGGAAAAAGTATTTAGTCAGCCACCAATTGTGCAAGTTATCCCACTTAAAAAGATGAGAGAGGCCTGTAATTCCAGAAAATCACATTGTAGGATTTTTAATGAATTTATTTGCAAATTATGGTGGAAAAAAGTATTTGGTCAATAACAAAAGTTTCTCAATACTTTGTTATATACCCTTTGTTGGCAATGACACAGGTCAAACGTTTTCTGTAAGTCTTCACAAGGTTTTCACACACTGTTGCTGGTATTTTGGCCCATTCCTCCATGCAGATCTCCTCTAGAGCAGTGATGTTTTGGGGCTGTCGCTGGGCAACACAGACTTTCAACTCCCTCCAAAGATTTTCTATGGGGTTGAGATCTGGAGACTGGCTAGGCCACTCCAGGACCTTGAAATGCTTCTTACGAAGCCACCCCTTGGTTGCCCGGGCGGTGTGTTTGGGATCATTGTCATGCTGAAAGACCCAGCCACGTTTCATCTTCAATGCCCTTGCTGATGGAAGGAGGTTTTCACTCAAAATCTCACGATACATGGCCCCATCCATTCTTTCCTTTACACGGATCAGTCGTCCTGGTCCCTTTGCAGAAAAACAGCCCCAAAGCATGATGTTTCCACCCCCATGCTTCACAGTAGGTATGGTGTTCTTTGGATGCAACTCATCATTCTTTGTCCTCCAAACATGACGAGTTGAGTTTTTACCAAAAAGTTCTATTTTGGTTTCATCTGACCATATGACATTCTCCCAATCCTCTTCTGGATGATCCAAATGCACTCTAGCAAACTTCAGACGGGCCTGGACATGTACTGGCTTAAGCAGGGGGACACGTCTGGCACTGCAGGATTTGAGTCCCTGGCGGCGTAGTGTGTTACTGATGGTAGGCTTTGTTACTTTGGTCCCAGCTCTCTGCAGGTCATTCACTAGGTCCCCCCATGTTGGGGAACCTCTGACCCTCCGCTGCTCCACAGGTCGGTGAACCTCTGACCCTCCGCTGCTCCACAGGTCGGGGAACCTCTGATCCCCGCTGCTCCACAGGTTGGGGTACCTCTGACCCCCACTGCTCCACAGGTTGGGGTACATCTGACCCCCGTTGCTCCACATCTTTGTTTCACAGCTGACAGAAGTAAAACTCCTCTAGACCTGGAATGATTTATGACAGGCAGCTGCACAATCTGGCAACCTGTGACCTCACAGCTGGTAGTCAGATGTGGCCTCCCAGAATATGAGAGAGAGAGAGAGAGAGAGAGAGAGAGAGAGAGAGAGAGAGAGAGAGAGAGAGAGAGAGAGAGAGAGAGAGAGAGAGAGAGAGAGAGAGAGAGAGAGAGAGAGAGAGAGAGAGAGAGAGAGAGAGAGAGAGAGAGAGAGAGAGAGAGAGAGAGAGAGAGAGAGAGAGAGAGAGAGAGAGAGACTGAATAATACCCGTACTTGCATTCTAAATAGTAGGCATTTTGGATATGCAAAAATGTAATATGCTTTAAATACTCATTTTAGCTTTTCATCTAGTTCAACTCGCTGCACACTACTGAGGAAGAGAAACGTCTTTCCAGACCCACGTGTGTCTGACAAAAGCTGATAATCAGATAAGTGGAAATGCTCTTCCAAAATGAATGAAAGAGGGAGGGAGAGAGGGTGGAAGACGAAGAGGGAGGGAGAGAGGAGGAAGAGAGAAAGAGAGATAGAGAGGAGTTTTCCATCAGTAGAGAATACATTTAAGGAGATTTAAGGAGAGAAACAGGGAAACACTAAAAATAAAGATTGAGAGTGGAAGACATTGAGAGGAAGAGGAAGATATAAAATATAACATCCATTTAGAATATCGAAGCAAGTAACCAAAGCAGTTCTCACAACAATCAAGAGAACCAGAGAAAATAGACTGAGTCACACAAGACAATTGATTTGAATTCATTGCCTAAGCTCCTTATTGATCCCTGCATGCATGTAGAAAACAAAATGTTTGGCTTATTTCATAAGCCAATTAGCTGCGAGGAGACTCCTGTCCCTCTGTGCCTATTGACCCTGAGTGTGGCAGAGTGCTTATTGTCTGGGGGGGTCGCTCTACAAAAGATCAATAACAGGCGTGTGATTGGATTATAGGGTAAGCAATGGGCCAATCAATGCATTGTGCTAATATATCAACTGGGTAATTACAGGGCTCTGGCCAATGGAAGGCCTCGGTGCGCAGTAATGACATCACACCCCTGCTGTGAAATGAAAGGTGTTGAGGAGAAAGGCGTGTGTCGGGTAATGAGGTGTGTGTGGGTGGTGGTGGGTGGGTGTGTGTGTGTGTGGGGGGGGGCATGGGTTGGCGTGCGTGTTTGGGTGCATGATGTAACTTTGAATGTATAATCATCTATAAATTAAAGGGCCAATGTGTGGCATCATGGTGAAATTTTCAAAATGAATTGATATACATTTGAATATGATTTTCTTGCAGCTTCACATGTGTAGTTACAGGAATAAGAGTCAAGATAGGCAAAATGAGACCATAACTCCTAGCAACAACAAAGCATCTACATGTCATTCAAAATGTCACATGAGACATGGACACAGCATGTTTCTTTGTCATGACTAGTAGCCAGGTATGTTTGTGCTTTAGTCAACTTCTCTATAATTTATAGCCATGTTAAACATTTCAGAGGAATTAAAAAGATAAACAACAGCATTTCTATATTTAAAAAAATTGTTGATAGAATAATTTTATACAATAATAGAGTTCAATGGGCTCTGTCAACAAAATCATTGACAATAATAATAACCAATAATGACATCATTATAATCAGTAAACTCTTCAAGCAGTGTGTGTGTGTGTCTGTATGTGTGTGTGTGTGAACTAGACATCACCTTCTTGTGTGTGTGTGTGTGTGTGTGTGTGTGTGTGTGTGTGTGTGTGTGTGTGTGTGTGTGTGTGTGTAGGTGTGTGTGTGTGAACTAGACATCACATTCTTGCTCCTTGTTTCCTCCACTCCTCTCCTTGAAAGTGCACTGGAGCCTGAGGGGAGAACCTCCTATCCTCTCCCCCAATGTGCTTTGAGAGGGAGGTGAGGATTGGAGGAAACAAGGAGAGAATTTCAATTGCATTTCCTTCATTCCTCACATCCTCTCTCCTCACCGCCTTCTCAAAACCCATTGGATAAGATGGTGAGAAGGGCGGGACCTCTGACCTTCTCATCCAATGGGTTTTGAGAAGGAGACAAGGAAAGAGGAAGCAACAAATCAAGGAAATGCAATTGAAATTCTCCCAAGGACAGAGGAAGTTGTATTTGACAGCTATAAAAAAAAATTTAAGCGCCAGACTAACTGAGCTACCATAATACCCATGGCCTGTCCAGAAACTAACCCTGCTGCCCAGAGTCTAGACACTTGTGGGTGGACTAGATCTGATGGGTGGTGATATGGTGAGAGCTCCACCTTATCCTCTGATAGGCTTGGTGGAATTCTGGCGGTATTGCTAACACCTGTCCAATTCTCTCAGATCTCCACAAGTGTCTAGGTGTAGTGGCTAGGGGTTGTTTCTGGACAGGACCCCAAAACCCTTTGAGTGTGTGTTGGACCTACAGCACAACACTTGAGGCATTGGTTGGATGTTTAATTCCATTGCTATACACACACAGATGTGCACAGGTGTAAGATGGACACACTCACAGCACCCTATCAGGCTGATCAGACAGGTCTGGGTAGCTGGAGACCTGCTGTAAACAGTGAAAGGATATATTTACATATCTACTATTCACACCCTGGCTTCATTCCAGCTAGTTAGATGTGCAACCACTGACTAACTATAGCTAGGGCATATCTCTAGTCTAGCAATAGGTAGTGTTGTTTTGACTATAAAGCATAATTTAATAAGATTAACAATGGTTAGCTATGTAGATAGGTTATATCAGGCAAAATTGCTTTTTCGATTTCGATTCATAACGAATAAACAAGCTGTTTTTACGTTCCCGATTACTTGTTTTAACAAGGAAAACCAACGATCAAAATATACATGGACCTTAATCTTACCTCAGGAATCTTGATTTAATAGGCTAATTATCTTGACCGCCATAACAACATAGATACCAAAATGTTCTGTCAATCCTCAAGATCAACATTAATTTGCGCACTTTGGCTGTTGTTAAATCACGTGCAGTATCACACAAGCTCTTTATCACTTGATTGTCATTCAGAAAATCATTTTCTGAATCAGCTGACTTAATAATGTCCCCACATAACTAAACAGTGACATCAAACGCGCATCAAGCAACTATTATGCGTAATTATTGAAGAACCCTGTTAATGATTTTTGTTTTATTAATCATATTAAAGTTACTCTTTCTGTTTGAAGCATTGGATTTTGCATTCACATACATTATTTTGGTTATGTGTGCCCATGAAAACTGTTTTCACACCTTAACATAAGGAGATACGGAATGTTAAGAAGTTGCAGTACACTTCCGAGATCTCCATACAAAAAAGAGTCCAACAGCAATATCCAGGAATTTCACAGGATCAAGGTCAATGTGTAATTCAATTGTTAAATACTTAGTATATGATATAACAACAAACAACAGTATCATAAATTTAAGGAAAGAAAGGTAGTGTTTTATGTCACACGATTTTTGCAAAATCTGTGAAGACTCCAATCATTAGAAACGGTTTAAACATAGGTTTTGATTCAACTCATGAATCACATTGAATGTATCCATGTTCCCCCTTTATATCTTAATGTATTCACATGAAATAAATAGCAAATTATTATTACTGACTTTGTAACAGCTCCAAACAGTTGTCCCCTACAAGAAATGCTCACTGGTATCCTAGTTTATAGAAAGACCCATGTGTGTGTGCGTGCCTGTGTTTTCAGTGTGTATGGAGGGTAAATAATAGGTTGGTTTTCCTGATTCTTTCAGCAGCTGAGGAATACAGCTACAAGGTGGTGTGAGGTTGCTCCACAAGAGGCCATCCACACACAGAGACGCATACAAAGCTCTCCCTCGCCCTCCATTTGGTAAATCTGACCATAACTCTATCCTTCTGATTCCTGCTTATAAGCAAAAACTAAAGCAGGAAGCACCAGTGACTCGGTTAATAAAAAAGTGGTCAGATGACACAGATGCTAAGCTACAGGATTTGCTAGCTACAGGTTTTGCTAGCACAGACTGGAACATGATCTGGGATTCTTCATTGAGGAGTACACCACATCAGTCACTGGCTTCATCAATAAGTGCATCGATGATGTTGTCCCCACAGTGACCGTACGTACATACCCCAACCAGAAGCCATGGATTACAGGAAACATCCGCACTGACCTAAAGGGTAGAGCTGCCGCTTTCAAGGAGCGGGACTCTAACCCGGACGCTTATAAGAAATCCCGCTATGCCCTCCGACGAACCATCAAACAGGCAAAGAGTCAATACAGGACTAAGATTGAATCGTACTACACTGGCTCTGACGCTCGTCGGATGTGGCAGGGCTTGAAAACTATTACAGACTACAAAGGGGAAGCACAGCCGCGAGCTGCCCAGTGACACAAGACTCCCAGACAGAGCTAAACCACTTCTATGCTCGCTCGAGGCAAGCAACACTGAAGCATGCATGAGAGCACCAGCTGTTCCGGATGACTATGTGATCACGCTCTCCGTAGCCGATGTGAGTAAGACTTTTAAGCAGGTCAACATTCACAAGGCCGCAGGGCCAGACGGATTACCAGGACGTGTACTCCGAGCATGTGCTGACCAACTGGCAAGTGTCTTCACTGACATTTTCAACATGTCCCTGACTGAGTCTGTAATACCAACATGTTTCAAGCAGACCACCATGGTCCCCGTGCCCAAGGACTCTAAGATAACCTGCCTAAATGACTACCGACCCGTAGCACTGACGTCTGCAGCCATGAAGTGCTTCGAAAGGCTGGTCATGGCTTACATCAACAGCATTATCCCAGAAACCCTAGACCCACTCCAATTTGCATACCGCCCCAACAGATCCACAGATGATGCAATCTCTATTGCACTCCACACTGCCCTTTCCCACCTGGACAAGAGGAACACCTACGTGAGAATGCTATTCATTGACTACAGCTCAGCATTCAACACCATAGTGCCCTCAAAGCTCATCACTAAGCTAAGGATCCTGGGACTAAACACCTCCCTCTGCAACTGGATCCTGGACTTCTTGACGGGCCGCTGGTAGAGCACGGCGCTTGTAATGCCAAGGTAGTGGGTTCGATCCCCGGGACCACCCATACACAAAAATGTATGCACGCATGACTGTAAGTCGCTTTGGATAAAAGCGTCTGCTAAATGGCATATTATTATTATTATTACTAAGCTAAGGATCCTGGGACTAAACACCTCCCTCTGCAACTGGATCCTGGACTTCCTGACAGGCCGCCCCCAAGTGGTAAGGGTAGGTAACAACACATCTGCCACACTGATCCTCAACACGGGGGCCCCTCAGGGGTGCGTGCTCAGTCCCCTCCTATACTCCCTGTTCACCCATGACTGCATGGCCAGGCACGACTCCAACACCATCATTAAGTTTGCCGACGACACAACAGTGGTAGGCCTGATCACCGACAACGATGAGACAGCCTATGGGAGGAGGTCAGAGACCTGGCCGTGTGGTGCCAGGACAACAACCTCTCCCTCAACGTGACCAAGACAAAGGAGATGATTGTGGGCTACAGGAAAAAAAAGAGGACTGAGCACGCCCCCATTCTCATCGACGGGGCTGTAGTGGAACAGGTTGAGAGCTTCAAGTTCCTTGGTGTCCACATCACCAACGAACTATCATGGTCCAAACACACCAAGACAGTCGTGAAGAGGGCACGACAAAGCCTATTCCCCTCAGGAGACTGAAAAGATTTGGCATGGGTCCTCAGATCCTCAACAAATTCTACAGCTGCACCATCGAGAGCATCCTGACTGGTTGCATCACCGCCTGGTATGGCAACTGCTTGGCCTCCGACCACAAGGCACTACAGAGGGTAGTGCGTACGGCCCCAGTACATCACTGGGGCCAAGCTTCCTGCCATCCAGGACCTCTATACCAGGCGGTGTCAGAGGAAAGCCCTCAAAATTGTCAAAGACTCCAGCCACCCTAGTCATAGACTGTTCTCTCTGCTATCGCACGGCAAGCGGTACCGGAGTGCCAAGTCTAGGTCCAAAATACTTCTCAACAGCTTCTACCCCCAAGCCATAAGACTCCTGAACAGCTAATCATGGCTACCGGACTATTTGCACTGCCCCCCACCCCATCCTTTTTACGCTGCTGCTACTCTGTTAATTATTTATGCATAGTCACTTTAACTCTGCCCACATGTACATATTACTTCAACTACCTCAACTAGCCGGTGCCCCCGCACATTGACTCTGCACCGGTACCCCCCTGTATATATAGCCTCCCTACTGTTATCTTATTTTACTTCTGCTCTTTTTTTCTCAACACTTTTTTTGTTGCTGTTTTATTTTTACCTTTTTCTTAAAAAGAAATGCACTGTTGGTTAAGGGCTGTAAGTAAGCATTTCACTGTAATGTCTGCACCTGTTGTATTCGGCGCATGTGGCCAATACAATTTGATTTGATTTGATTTGAGATGCCTGCTGTAACATTGTGTCCAAGGGGGGATTTTAACTAATAAAAATAATACAATAAAATACTAGGGAGGGGTTGTTGTAATGGAGCTTTAGAAAATATACTTTATATGTGTTCGTCATTCCAATTTTGAAATTGGATATACATTTGTGTGATTATCCAAACAGTTATTATATTGTAATAAAACATAATAATAATGTAATTATGAAGGAAGAGATCTACAAGGGTTGTCAGTGGACTGCTGCTGTTTCTGATGATCTCAAAGAAACATATGCTTAGCAGCCGGTAACTGCATGTACAACTCCTTACACCCTTTATTCAGGAATCACAACTACTATTGCAAAAGTGCTGTTAAGAGAAAGAGACAGACAGGAAGGAAGAGATAGAAAGTGACAGACAGGGAGCAAGAGAGAGAGACAGATAAACTGAGAGAGACAGAGAGCAAGAGAGAGAGAGACAGAGAGCAAGAGAGACAGAGAGACAGAAAGAGAGAAAGAGAGCAAGAGACAGAGAAACTGAGAGAGACAGAGAGCAAGAGAGAGAGACAGAGAGCAAGAGAGACAGAGAGCAAGAGAGAGAGACAGAGAGCAAGAGAGAGAGATACAGAGAGCAAAAGAGAGAGAGAGACAGAGAGCAAGAGAGAGAGACAGTGAGCAAGAGAGACAGAGAGCAAGAGAGAGAGACAGAGAGCAAGAGAAACAGAGAGCAAGAGAGAGAGACAGAGAGCAAGAGAGACAGAGAGCAAGAGAGAGAGACAGAGAGCAAGACAGAGAGACAGAGAGCAAGAGAGAGAGACAGAGAGCAAGAGAGACAGAGAAAGTGAGAGACAGAGAGCAAGAGAGACAGAGAGCAAGAGAGAGAGACAGAGAGCAAGACAGAGAGACAGAGAGCAAGAGAGAGAGACAGAGAGCAAGAGAGACAGAGAAAGTGAGAGACAGAGAGCAAGAGAGAGAGACAGAGAGCAAGAGAGAGAGACAGAGAGCAAGAGAGAGTGAAAGCCTGAATTGCAGCCCATTGTCTGGGAGATTGAGAGGAGAAACGTGACCAGCCAGGATAATCTTGTTACTGCACCACAATACTTAAGCAACGGTCGGATGATCATAATTAACCTTTTCAGGAGCAATTATCCCTGTTTATCAACACTCACCAGTCCATTTACTGTAATTGAGTGAGTGATAGCCGCCAATAACAACACTGCCATTTGCAATTCCATCAACTTAAGTGTTAAAAATAGAATAGCCACCTTTGTCACTGATACATCCAGCCGGGGTTGGGTAGAAGCACACAGAATCCTAAACAAACATTCTAATAGGATAGATTATAATGATAACTCAATGAGTGTTAAAGATAGCTACCCTAGTCACTACCCCAGTCTGTGCTGGAAAGCCCACTGAATCAGAATCACATTGTCTAAAATGTGTTTATTAACACTAAATGTGTTGATCTGAGAGTACCTTATCTATGTTCAGAGAGAGAGAGAGAGAGAGAGAGAGAGAGAGAGAGAGAGAGAGAGAGAGAGAGAGAGAGAGAGAGAGAGAGAGAGAGAGAGAGAGAGAGAGAGATTGTGGATGGATGGGAAAAGGATGAGACGTGTCTTGGAGAAGACCCTTCATTCCTTTGTAGAGAAACATCTTTTGTCTGCTCTGATCTGAGCTGCTTTGTCTTCTATCTTGGATGGTGAGGGCCGGCGATGGCCATATGGGGGAAGAGAGACAGTTGTATGGGGGCTTGTGCAAAGTCTCTGTTTGCTCAAGAGTTTAGTGGGCTTTGCTTGACTTAGGGAATAAAACACTTTGACTGGACAGATGGGAGAGGCTAACCATGATAGTATTCAGTGTACTATTAACCGTACAAATGTGTGTCAGGAATCAGCAAAATGCAGACTAAACAGTTCCGTTTTGTCAAACAGCACTTTATAAGGTGTATTGGACAGGGAAAATAAATGCACATTAATTAATTTATTTATTTAACCTTTATTTTGACTGTATAAAGGTATATAAAGGTTAGATTCAAATTTCTGTAATATGCCAGATTTAGGCAATTTTTCATAGTTCCTTGGACACTCTCCACTGGGCTGAGCCCTTGTCCATTTTTGTCTGAGATGTTTGGCAGAAAGTATTTTGTCTAATGGCCACAGAGTGATTTAGCATATATTTGATATGACTACATTTCAATGACATTTTAATGGTTCATCACATCGTAAACCGACATCAATCACTCGCTTTGGCCGTATCTATATGCTAAACCCCTATCCCCTTTCACAAGGCATGCTCACCACAGGTTTTCCTGTCAGGCAGATGCTCGGACGCCCATGTCTGTCTCACCGCTGCTGCCACTCTGCCTGGCTGTTTAAGTGCCCGTAAAAATAAAAAAAATCCCAGAGGACTTGTATTTTACCCATCAGCCCCTGTGGAGTGTGTTAATCATCACACAAAGCGAAAGGGGCGAGCCGCGACGCTTGTTGCTTGTTAGCCCATGTCCCAATCTTCTCCCCCCGCCCCACCAAACCCCCCGGCCCCCAGAACCCCCTGCCCCCCAGAACCCCCCGCCCCCCTTTGACATCCACACATGCACTTAATTCCATCCCTATTATGTTCTTATGTTTCTATAGCGTTATAATGAGATAAAAAGGGGAGGGTCCATTGAGGGTGGCAGTGGACGAGCCGCCTGCCGTGGAGGAGTGTGTTGAATGAATGTCTCCGCACGCTGAGACATCTGCTTGGTAACAGAGACCCCAGCCCAGAGGGGGATCCTCCTGTATTCATTGGGCTTTAACCAGTTATGGGCGGATGGACGGACACTCCCAATCCCCCCCAACCCTCAATCCCCCAACCCTCAATCCCCCCCCTCACAACCCCCCCTTGCCCCCCCCAAAAAAAAAGTGCTTCCATTGCTAACGCCCCTACCGTGGGTCTGAGACCATGTTGCCAGGGGCGACGGTGACCCGCGGGTCGGAGGTGCTTGTCAGGGGTGAGGAAAGACAGTTGGCCCATCTGATAGGCCCATCTGGACGAGTGACCTGACATAATTAGTTATTAATCCTCCTCGGGGAGAGAGAGGAGAGTGGAGGTGGCCTGGCATACGTTAACACTCGTACTGCTGCTAGGACTGCTGCTACTGCCTGCTTACTGCTGCCAACCACTGAGCCCAATCAGAGAGAGAGAGATGGAGAAATAGAGAAATAGATGGAGGAAGATGCTACCAGAGCCATGCGCAGAGACTGACCAGAGAGAAAGAGAGGGAGCAATAGACAGAGGAAGGTGGAATAAGAGGGAGGAAGATGAATGGTGAAAGAGTGAAAGAAGAGAGAGAAATACAGAAAGGGGGAAAAGATGGAGGAACAGAGAGAGAGAGAGAAAAGGGGAGATGGAGGGTGAAAGAGTAGACTGAAGCATAGCCACAGGAAGTAGGGTTGCTGCAGCACCCCCTGAAAAATCGGAATAAAAAAAGTAATATTAATACAAAATAAAAAATAACTGAAAAAAGTATTTGTTTAAAAAAAGTAGTGCACTGGGACTTTAATAGTCCTGTATCGGTATTCCCCCAGCATCCCCAAACTACACTTTTAGAAAAAAAGGTGCTATTTAGAACCTAAAAGGGTTCTTTGGCTGTCCCCATAGGAGAACCCTTTGAAGAACCCTTGTTGGTTCCAGGTAGAACTATTTTGGTTCCAGGTAGAACCATTTTGGGTTCCGTGTAGAACCCATAGGGATCTACATGGAACCCAAAATGGTTCTACCTGGAACCAAAAAGGGTTCTCCCATGGGGACAGCTGAACCCTTTTGGAACCCTTTTTTCTAAGTGTGTACTTCCCGCGTCTATAGACTGAAGAGAGAGATAAACACAGAAAGGCAAGTGCATTATAAATACACAATTAGATTTGTGGTCAGTTCTGATAATGCTGAGGCTTGGGTTCTAACAAATCTAGTGTGACTTATTGTTGTCTGTCCGGCTTGGTTTTGGTAGCAATCTAGTAGCAATCTAGTAACATTCTGGTAACGTTCTAGTAACAGTCTGGTAGTGTTCTAGTAACGTTCTGGTAACATTCTACTGATGTTCTGGTAACATTTTTCTAATGTTCTGGCACTGTACAGTTTCTGTTTCCAGGCCCTCCTGCTGCTCTGCTGCAGGGGAGTCTCCTCATTGGGATGCAAGCAGTGTCTGAGTGCTGCTGAGACCTGCTGAGCACCGGAACCTTCTCTCTGGGGACTCTTTCTCTCTTTCTCACTTTCTCCTTCCTCCTGTCCTCCATCCTGTACTCTCCTTCTCTCTCTCGCTCTCTTCTGTCTCTTGCTCCTACCTCGAGCAGCGTTATACCTGTTTATCTGATCAGAACTGTTTATCTGATCAGAACTGCTTATCTGTTTATCTGATCATAACTGTTTATCTGTTTATCTGATCAGAACTGGTTATCTGTTTATCTAATCAGAACTGCTTATCTGTTTATCTGATCATAACTGTTTATCTGTTTATCTGATCAGAACTGGTTATCTGTTTATCTGATCAGAACTGTTTATCTGTTTATCTGATCAGAACTGGTTATCTGTTTATCTGATCAGAACTGTTTATCTGTTTATCTGATCAGAACTGGTTATCTGTTTATCTGATCAGAACTGTTTATCTGATCAGAACTGCTTATCTGTTTATCTGATCATAACTGTTTATCTGTTTATCTGATCATAACTGTTTATCTGATCAGAACTGGTTATCTGTTTATCTGATCAGAACTGTTTATCTGATCAGAACTGTTTACCTGATCAGAACTGTTTATCTGTTTATCTGATCAGAACTGTCTATCTGTTTATCTCATCATGAGAGGGCTGATACTGTATGTTCAATGACCATTGATATTGCACTGTCATAATCATTTAAATGTTGTTCTTTTTTATGAATACAATCAAACAGAAAACCTATCAAATGCATTGGCGTTTGAATTCACTTTCAAGTGAGAAAACCTCAGTAGAGAAATGAACTTCCAAGACATGCTAAACTTGAGCTACAGCTCACATTTCTTCTAACAGGTGAATGGATCTAAGCCGGTGCTTGGAGGGGCAGAGCCTACATTAGGATATTGAATGTCATGTTTCTTTGTGTTCATTCTCATGTTTTCTGTGGTTTCTTCATGTTTCCTATAATATATCACTGGAGACTGGTGATGTGAAACATTTTGGAGGATGGGAGACCCACGGTGTAGGTGCAGACCGCACAGAGACGACAAAGCATGTTTCAAAAATCGTCAAAGACAAAAACTAAATGTTCCTTAAAACTTTAACAAAGTCATAGTAAAATATTATGGGGAATTGGAATGAGAGGGCTACTGCCCTCTCACAGCAGATTGAATGAGGCATGAGTTGAGGTGTTCAGAGGCTTGACTTCAGTGCAGGACAGGGGTTGAGGTGTTCAGAGGCTTCACTTCAGTGCAGGACAGGCTCATCATGGTGTTGGATCAGAACTGGTCATCATGGTGTTGGAGAAGAGCTCAACTCTTCCACTGAGGGCAGGACAGGATTTGACTGGGAAGACAAAAGAGCTATGAATGAGTTAGTTAGTCCAAGCAAGGAGTAAAATCACACTTATGTGTAATAATGTGATTGTGTTTGTGTATGTGTATGTGATTGACTCTACACAGTAATTAGAGAAAATTTACAGGGCTACTCAAAGTGCTTGGAGAGGAAACATGAAATGTGCCAGTGGATGAGCGGGCACATGAGACATGGCTTCAGTTCATATCAGGAGAGAGTTGACACTGGTTGTGGAGAGAAGAAGGGGACTTAGCTGTAAATACAAATACCAGATACATTCCGTTAGAGCAGCGCAATTATAGGTTTTGGCCAAACGCGTTTCTCCATGAAGTTAAACTCAGACATCTCAGAATTCACAAAGTCAAACACAGACTGCGCATCTCACCCACTTGAAAAATCAAAGTAGCCCAAGAAACATTCCTGAATAAAGCCCTGATCATCTACATACAGTGGGGAGAACAAGTATTTGATACACTGCCGATTTTGCAGGTTTTCCTACTTACAAAGCATGTAGAGGTCTGTAATTTGTATCATAGGTACATTGGTTTCATCCATTTGCCATGTGAAAAAATGTACTGCGTCAACCTTTCTTTTAATCTCACTTTTAATGGATGATGCGATGGAAGCTATCAAATCATTCTGAATTGATTTTGACATCCCAGAGAAGAAAGTAGAAACTTCCATATGCTCAGCAAGTAAAGCATCGTAATGTGCAATTACCTCTGCAAGCTCCTACTAGAAACATAAGCATTTCGCTGCACCTGCGATAACATCTGCAAAATATGTGTATGCAACCAATAGAATTAGATTTGCTTTGATTCCTTGTAGTTGCCCTTCTTAGCGGAACTTTCCCTCTAATCGTGCCCCCTTGCTTCATCCCACAACAAAGCAACGTGCCCCCTAAAAGCCAACTCTTACATGCCCAAAAATGCAGTATCCCTGATTCTTCTTACCTTGTTGTTGTGTTGCGCAGTTTGAATATGCAGGCCTTGGTCCATTACATGATCGATGCAGCTTTTTCCCAGAAGCTTGAATCTGATGTGGCAATGAAAGGGGTTCTTCAACAAAGAATCAGCTACATTGTTGTTAACGTTAGCTAGCCATTCTGGCAGAGAAAACTGCACTCTGGTAGCTACTTGCTATTAAAGTTAGCAGGGCAAATTGAACTAAATGGCACTAACTCGACACAAAAATAAAGTTATAAAACCAAGAAAACAATATATAATCTACCTCATCCAGCTCCTGTAGTTTGAAAAAACTAATATGAATTGAATTTCAAAAAATGCTTAATTATCACTTCACTATCTCAATCTTAATCTATCCAACAATGTCACAACTCACACTCATGATGCTACCCTAGAGGGTACAGTTGAGACTACTGTAGACCTTCATTGCAAAACAATGTGTTTTAATCAGGGCGATCACTCCAGATTCAAGGCAAAATTTGACCTGTCCCCAGGACACCAGCATCAAAGCTGTCCACTAGGGGCAGAAAAAATGCCCAGAGCTGGGATTGAACCTGGGTCTATAAAACTAGCCATTTCAGTTTAGACCACCGTGCCATCCATCAAGGCCAGTCTAAATTAATGACTAAAATATACCGTGGATATCTTTTTCCGACCTTAACCAATCAGAATGAATGCCTGAATTTAATTAACCCGATCCCAAACCTTAACCCTAACCCTAGCTGATTAAACTCCACTCCATGGTGAAGGAAGTTTCTGATAAACTCCACCAAAGGAGTGGAGCAGAGACCAGGCTTTGTGGAATTCAGCTCCGACTATATCGATTCATCCATGGTCAATACTTTAAACATTTTTTATTATGAAACGCTTACCTTGTACCTATGTTTGTTCTCTGTAGTTGTGTGCCTTTCTTTGTTTGTTGAAATCCATACTTTTTCAATAAACATTAATCAAATACAACCACCGACTGTTTGCTCATTGCTGTTGCTCTAAAATGGCAACTCAGTGCAGATACGCATGTGCCAATTGAATCTCAACAAGGTGGTGGTATTTGATTAACGTTTATTGAAAAAGTATGGATTTCAGAAAAAGGAAGCATCAACACAGAGGACAAACGGTAAAGCGGGAAGTTTGTAGGGGATTTTAAGAGAGCAGCAAACCTAACCAAAAACTAATGTAATTAATGCTTTCTGTTTTACTTAAACAAGTCTGAAGTAATGCCTAAATCAAGTCAAGTTAAATCCGGCCACTAGGGGAAACGGTGAGCACTAGTACCATTAAGTAGGCTGGGGTTTTGCTAGGGCGCTGTGGACAGGGATGGCAGATTAGCGTAATCCTGAGGGTTGCATGTTCAATCCCAGTGATAGGCACTGCAGGGTCAACAAACAATTTGACATTTGACATTAGGAGCAACTTCCAAGTTTGGAGAAACATTTTTTATTTTATTTTTTTTATTTTTTTTTCACCTTTATTTAACCAGGTAAGCCAGTTGAGAACAAGTTCTCATTTACAACTGCGGCCTGGCCAAGATAAAGCAAAGCAGTGCGATAAAAACAACAACACAGAGTTACATATGGGGTAAACAAAACATAAAGTCAAAAATACAACAGAAAATATATATACAGTGTGTGTGAATGTAGTAAATTATGGAGGTAAGGCAATAAATAGGCCATAGTGCAAAATAGTTACAATTTCGTATTAACACTGGAATGATAGATGTGCAAAAGATGATGTGCAAATAGAGATACTGGGGTGCAAACTAGCAAAATAAATAACAATATGGGGATGAGGTAGTTGGATGGGCTAATTACAGATGGGCTGTGTACAGGTGCAGTGATCGGTAAGCTGCTCTGACAACTGACGCCTAAAGTTAGTGAGGGAGATAAGAGTCTCCAGCTTCAGAGATTTTTGCAGTTTGTTCCATTCATTGGCAGCAGAGAACGGGAAGGAATGGCGGCCAAAGGAGGCTTTGGGGATGACCAGTGAGTTATACCTGCTGGAGCACACACTACGGGTGGGTGTTGCTATGGTGACCAGTGAGCTAAGATAAGACGGGGATTTGCCTAGCAGTGATTTATAGATGACATGGAGCCAGTGGGTTTGGCGACGAATATGTAGTTAGGGCCAGCCAACAAGAGCGTACAGGTCACAATGGTGGGTAGTATATGGGGCTTTGGTGACAAAACGGATGGCACTGTGATAGACTACATCCAGTTTGCTGAGTAGAGTGTTGGAGGCTATTTTGTACATGGGCAAACGTCTATTTTTGCAGTGAGAGCGTGTTGGTTTTAATCGGGTATTCGGTGACGTGAATATATTTAGTATTATTTTATCTAAAATCAAAATCTTTTTTATGTTTAATTCTTTATTTTTCTCAAATGCATTGAATAGGATGGTCCTCCCCTTCCTCCTCTGAGGAGCCTCCACTGGTGTATATCTGCCTGTTTGCATAGACATATCTATCAAACTCACTGGTGATAGTGAACTGGTTCAAGTAAAACCAATCATGCATAATTAATTGGATTTCCGCTATGAGGTAAATCAACTGACAGATTAATGTTTAGAATAATTAATTCGATCACATTAATGAGATGTTAACGATCCGAGAATGGACTGAAAAGCAAACAAACGAAGAAAGAAGCAAAACACAACGACGTGTTAGAAAGAGAAAGGGAACCAACATGGGGCACAAAACCAGGAAGAGTTGCCAGGGATCCTGGATGGGTGTGTGTGTGTGTGTGTGTGTGTGTGTGTGTTTGTCTGTATGTGTGTCTATGTGTGTGTGTGTGTGTGTGTGTGTGTGTGTGTGTGTGTGTGTGTGTGTGTGTGTGTGTGTATGTGTGTGATTTGGCAGGAATGAAAAGCAGAGAAGTGATGGTGCCAGCCCGGCTCAAGCTGTGTGCAAACCAAGCGTGAAATCAGTAACAAAGGGATTCACAGGATTAGGGAGCATTACGACTCACAGACATACACACACACACGCACGCACACACACACACACACACGCACGCACGCACGCACGCACGCACGCACGCACGCACACACACACACACACACACACACACACACACACACACACACACACACACGCACACACACACGTGCATGCACGCACACACACACACACACACACACACACATGCGCTCACACACACATACACCACCTCCTACACATACACTCACATCCTGAAGCGATAAAAAAAAGTGTTTTGGGCAAGTCATCCCCTTGGGTGGCGGCTCCTTCTAAATAGCTTGTTGGAGAAACTCCACCTACTGTAGATTCATTACCCAAGACCAGATTTATTCAGTACAGGGATTGGGTAGCATTACGACTCTCACACACACAAACACACACAAACACACACACACACACACACACACACACACCACACACCACACACGCACCACATACACACACACACACACACACACACACACACACCACACACCACACACACACCACACACCACACACCACACACACACCGTCTGAGTGATAGGGTTTGTGTGTGTGTTGTGGAGAAAAAGAGGGAAAGAGAACAGGGTATAATCATATGTTGGATAGGTTATGTTCAATAATAATAATAATAATAATAATAATAATAATAATAATAATAATAATAATAATAAAATGAACAACAGCCCAGTCTTTTTAATGTCTCTTATAGTTAACCCTTTACGTTTGTGTAAAGGAAGTGCTCTTCCATGCTGGCATGCACCAGTAACTGTTACAGTGTTCGAGTGCTGAGAGACACAAATAGAAACCTAATTTCCTCTGTGACCACTGCACCTTCAACCAGCCCTGACCTCAATCTCCTGGTCCAGCCAATCAAAACATCTAAATGGGCTCAGGTGCACTGAGGTCTGACTTGGAGACTAAAAAGGTGTCGCTAACAAGTAGTTAGAATGGTCTGAAGTATTTTCCCAAGTCTGTATGCCACAGCACTGTGTCCTTGGTTGACTCTTACAGTGACTTAGTTGGGTCTCTCTTCAATAGATGCATGTATTTACTGTGGGTTAATGCTTTTATAACATATAAGTACATCTATAAGCACAACATATGTACACCTATCCTATCTGGATGGCAATTATAGTCAGGTCGTTCCACGAATAGAGTGCCTTTTGGAATTGAATTCAGACCACATGGAAAGTTCAATAAATCTGATTTTTAATATGAATAAGGACTTGCTAAAGTGCCAAAAATATGTATTTTGACATGTCCCTCGTCATGTTTTTCCAACATCTAGGGAGATTTGAACCCACCCAACCCCAGAATTCCCCAAGGTTTTCACCATTATTCTAAAGCACTAGTTACTTTGTTGTGTCATTATTATTTATTTCACATGATTAATTTACAATTGTCCCAAATTTTTAGGTCAACCCTGTTACGTGAACTGAACTCTCGTTTTAATATGGTGAAAAAATTCATTTTTACATAATTTTTTCAAAAGAAGCATTGAACAGCTAATTGTCATACCATAGTGTAAAAGCAGGTGAGCAGGTTACTTTTTGGACATTTTCTGGTGTTTTGAGGTGGAAAACGGAGCGGGTCGAGCATAACACGTCAACCCTCTTACCCATAGATACTGTAGATAGGCTAGAAATAGTTTTAACAATAAAAAAAAATGTGTGAAGCTTGCATTCAATTGCAACCTGTCTCACACAACAAGCTTCCATTCCCCCTGTCACAAGGAGAGTTATGGCTGATTTAAGATGAAAACGTCAACCCTGTTACGTTAACCCTATTACTTTAATTGCAATTTACTATAGTAATTTATCTTAATTTAACCTCTTGAAATGGGAAAACATGTTTTATTTATGAAATTGAACATGTACTCTTTATGACAGCATGTTAAAATTAGGTGAAATATATACAGTACCAGTCAAAAAGTTGGACACACCTACTCATTCAAGGGTTTTTCTTTAATTTTACTATTTTCTACATTGCAGAATAGTAGTGAAGACATCAAAACTATGAAATAACACAAATGGAATCATGTCATAACCAAAAAAGTGTTAAACAAATCAAAATATATTTTTGATTTTAGATTCTTCAAAGTAGCCACCGTTTGCCTTGATGACAGCTTTGCACACTCTTGGCATTCTCTCAACCAGCTGCACCTGGAATGCTTTTCCAACAGTCTTGAAGGAGTTCCCACATATACTGAGCACTTGTTGGCTGCTTTTCCTTCACTCTGCGGTCCAACTCATCCCAAACCATCTCAATTGAGTTGAGGTCGGGTGATTGTGGAGGCCAGGTCATCTGATGCAGCACTCCATCACTCTCCTTATTGGTCAAATAGCCCTTACACAGCCAGGAGGTGTGTTGGCTCATTGTCCTGTTGAAAAACTAATGATAGTCCAACTAAGCCCAAACCAGATGGGATGGCGTATCGCTGTAGAATGCTGTGGTAGCCATGCTGGTTAAGTGTGCCTTGAATTCTAAATATAGTGTCACCAGCAAAGCACCCCCACACCATCACACCTCCTCCTCCATGCTTCACGATGGGAACTAAACATGCGGAGATCATATTTTCACCTACTCTGCGTCTCACAGAGACACGGCAGTTGAAACCAAAAATCTCACATTTGGACTCATCAGACCAAAGGACAGATTTCCACCGGTCTAATGTTCATTGCTCGTGTTTCTTGGCCCAAGCAAGTCTCTTCTTCTTATTGGTGTCCTTTAGTAGTGGTATCTTTGCAGCAAATCGACCGTGAAGGCCTGATTCACGCAGTCTCCTCTGAACAGTTGATGATGAGATGTGTCTGTTACTTGAACTCTGTGAAGCATTTATTTGGGCTGCAATTTCTGAGGCTGGTAACTATAATGAAATTATCCTCTGCAGCAGAGGTAACTCTGGGTCTTCCTTTCCTGTGGCGGTCCTCATGAGAGCCAGTTTCATCATAGCACTTAATGGTTTTTGCGACTGTACTTGAAGAAACTTTCAAAGTTCTTGAAGTGTTCCTGATTGACTGACCTTCATGTCTTAAAGTAATGATGGACTGTCGTTTCTCTTTGCTTATTTGAGCTGTTCTTGCCATAATATGGACTTGGTCTTTTACCAAATCGGGCTATCTTCTGTATACCACCCCTACTTTGTCACAACACAACTGATTGGCTCAAACGCATTAACAAGGAAAGAAATTCCACAAATTAACATTTAACAAGGCACACCTGTTAATTGAAATGCATTCCAGGTGACTACCTCATGAAGCTGGTTGAGAAAATGCCAAGAGTGTGCAAAGCTGTCATCAAGGCAAAGGGTGGCTACTTTGAAGAATCTCAAATATAAAATATATTTTGATTTGTTTAACACTTTCTTGGTTACTACATGATTCCATATGTGTTATTTCATAGTTTTGATGTCTTCACTATTATTCTACAATGTAGAAAATAGTAAAAATCTAGAAATACCCTTGAATGAGTAGGTGTGTCCAAATTTTTTACTGGTAGTGTGTATATATATAAACTCAGCAAAAAAAGAAACGTCCTCTCACTGTCAACTGCATTTATTTTCAGCAAACTTAACATGTGTAAATATTTGTATGAACAAAGCAAGATTCTACAACTGAGATATAAACTGAACAAGTTCCACAGACATGTGACTAACAGAAATTGAATAATGTGTCCCTGAACAAAGGGGGGGGTCAAGGCTCTTCGCTGGCCATGGCAGAACACTGACATTCCTGTCTTGCAAGAAATCACGCACAGAACGAGCAGTATGGCTGGTGGCATTTTCATGCTGGAGGGCCATGTCAGGATGAGCCTGCAGGAAGGGTACCACATGAGGGAGGAGGATGTCTTCCCTGTAACGCACAGCGTTGAGATTGCCTGCAATGACAACAAGCTCAGTCCGATGATGCTGTGACACACCGCCCCAGACCATGATGGACCCTCCACCTCCAAATCGATCCCGCTCCAGAGTACAGGCCTCGGTGTAACGCTCATTCCTTCGATGATAAACGCGAATCCGACCATCACCCCTGGTGAGACAAAACCGCGACTCGTCAGTAAAGAGCACTTTTTGCCAGTCCTGTCTGGTCCAGCGACGGTGGGTTTGTGCCCATAGGCGACGTTGTTGCCGGTGATGTCTGGTGAGGACCTGCCTTACAAAAGGCCTACAAGCCCTCAGTCCAGCCTCTCTCAGCCTATTGCGGACAGTCTGAGCACTAATGGAGGGATTGTGCGTTCCTGGTGTAACTCGGGCAGTTGTTGCCATCCTGTACGTGTCCCGCAGGTGTGATGTTCGGATGTACCGATCCTGTGCAGGTGTTGTTACACGTGGTCTGCCACTGCGAGGACGATCACCTGTCCGTCCTGTCTCCCTGTAGCGCTGTCTTAGGCATCTCACAGTACGGACATTGCAATTTATTGCCCTGGCCACATCTGCAGTCCTCATGTCTCCTTGCAGCATGCCTAAGGCACGTTCACGCAGATGAGCAGGGACCCTGGGCATCTTTCTTTTGGTGTTTTTCAGAGTCAGTAGAAAGGCCTCTTTAGTGTCCTAAGTTTTCATAACTGTGACCTTAATTGCCTGCCGTCTGTAAGCTGTTAGTGTCTTAATGACCGTTCCACAGGTGCATGTTCATTAATTGTTTATGGTTCATTGAACAAGCATGGGAAACAGTGTTTAAACCCTTTACAATGAAGATCTGTGAAGTAATTTGGATTTTTACGAATTATCTTTGAAAGACAGGGTCCTGAAAAGGGGACGTTTCTTTTTTGCTGAGTTTATATATATACACTACCGTTCAAAAGTTTGGGGTCACTTAGAAATTTCATTTTTTTCAATGAAAACACACATGAAATGAGTTTGAATAGGAAATATAGCAAAATGAATAGGAAATTTAGTCACTGACAAGGTTAGAAATAATAATTTTTAATTGAAATAATAATTGTGTCCTTCAAACTTTGCTTTCGTCAAAGAATCCTCCATTTGCAGCAACTACAGCCTCGCAGACCTTTGGCATTTTAGTTGTCAATTTGTTGAGGTAATCTGAAGAGATTTCACCCCATGCTTCCTGAAGCACCTCCCACAAGTTGGATTGGCTTGATGGACACTTCTTACGTACCATACGGTCAAGCTGCTCCCACAACAGCTCAATAGGGTTGAGATCCGATGACTGTGCTGGCCACTCCATTATAAACAGAATACCAGCTGACTGCTTCTTCCCTAAATAGTTCTTGCATAGTTTGGAGCTGTGCTTTGGGTCATTGTCCTGTTTTAGGAGGAAATTGGCTCCTGTACAAATCTCCCACTTTACCACCACCAAAGCACCCCCAGACCATCACATTGCCTCCACCATGCTTGACAGATGGCATCAAGCACTCCTCCAGGATCTTTTCATTTGGTCTGCGTCTCACAAATGTTCTTCTTTGTGATCCGAACACCTCAAACTTCGATTTGTCTGTTCATAACACTTTTATCCAATCTTCCTCTGTCCAGTGTCTGTGTTCTTTTGCCCATCTTAATATTTTCTTTTTATTGGCCAGTCTGAGATATGGCTTTTTCTTTGCAACTCTGCCTAGAAGGTCAGCATCCCAAAGATGCCTCTTCACTGTTGACATTGAGACTGCTGTTTTGCGGGTACTATTTAATGAAGCTACCAGTTGAGGACCTGTGAGTTGTCTGTTTCTCAAACTAGACACTCTAATGTATTTGTCCTCTTGCTCAGTTGTGCACCGGTGCCTCCCACTCCTCTTTCTATTCTGGTTAGAGCCAGTTTGCGCTGTTCTGTGAAGGGAGTAGTACACAGCGTTGTACGAGAGCTTCAGTTTCTTGTCAATTTCTTGCATTGAAAAGCCTTCATTTCTCAGAACAAGAATAGACTGACGAGTTTCAGAGGAAAGTTATTTTTTTCTGGACATTTTGAGCCTGTAATCAAACCCACAATTGCTGATGCTTCAGATACTCAACTAGTTTCAAGGAGGCCAGTTTTATTGCTTCTTTAATCAGCACAACAGTTTTCAGCTGTGCTAACATAATTGCAAGAGGGGTTTCTAATGATCAATTAGCCTTTTAAAATGATAAACTTGGATTAGGTAACATAACGTGCCATTGGAACACAGAACTGATGGATGCTGATAATGGGCCTCTGTACGCCTATGTAGATATTCCATATAAAATCAGCCATTTCCAGCTACAATAGCCATTTACAACATTAACAATGTCTACACTGCATTTCTGATCAATTTGATGTTATTTTAATGGACAAAAAAAATGCTTTTCTTTCGAAAACAAGGACATTTCTAAGTGACTACCGTTCAAAAGTTTGGGGTCACTTAGAAATGTCCTTGTTTTAGAATGAAAGCATTCAATTTATGATAGTGGGACAACCACTTTTCTTATTTATTTATTTTTTTGTGGGGGAGGGTGGGGGGGGTGGGGGGGGTAGAAGGACTACTTTATACTATTCCAGGTATTCCTTAAAGAGGTAGGGTTTCAAGTGTCTCCGGAAGGTGGTCAGTGACTCCGCTGTCCTGGCGTCATAGGGGAGCTTATTCCACCATTGGGGTGCCAGAGCAGCGAATAGCTTTGACTGGGCTGAGCAGGAACTGTGCTTCCATAGAGGTAGGGGAGCTAGCAGGCCAGAGGTGGATGAATATATATATACCACAGAAAGTTGGCTTACACTTTACTATAATTAATAGGCAATTATAGATATTTTGTTGAATGCATATAAAAGCTTAATAAACTATTAAAATAACACAAAAAATGCTTATGAAATTGTAACGTTATAATGCTTATAAATGTTCATAAAAAATATCATAATTATTTGTAAATCATATATGCACACTATTTAGAAATAGGTTATTCATGTTTATTCATGAAAGTTATATCATAGTGTTACCAAAAGTTCTACAAGGCACACTTTCCCGTCAACGGATGGCAAATCGGCCAGGAAAAAAGGATTCTGGATAGGTAGTCTCTCTTTTCCTGGAATTAAACCATTACGAGCTATCATTCTTTAGCCTCGGATTTACAGCAGGATAGTCAGTGCTTATGTCTTTCAGTAAGCGCACCGCAAGCACATACACATGCACACACACACACACGCACACACGCACGCATGCACACACACACACATAATCTGTCGCTGAGATAAGTGGTATATTCCAGCAACGAGATAAAAGATACAACGTTACAATAATTGTTTTTCTAATCACACATAATCTTTAAGTTAGCCAACATACTGAAACATTTTAACATTAGCACTGGTCTGCGGCTGGTTTATAAAGATTGGGCCTGCTATAGCCTTTTAGGGGCCCTAAGAGAGATTTGGTTGGGGGTCCCCCCACCTCGCGGCAAGAACATTTTAGTGGGTGGCACCCTCTTGACGGTGGAGAGAGAAATGTAAGTTTTAAAGTACATTTTCTGCAATTCTACACATTTTGCCATGGAGTGGAGACACTGGCGTAGTGTATACCCCAGAAGCATGTGGTGTACTGTCCACTCTTAGAAAAAAAGGTGCTATCTAGAACCTAAAAGGGTTCTTCGGCTATCCCCATAGGAGAACTCTTTGAAGAACTGTTGTTAGTTCCATGTAGAACCCTTTCCACAGAAGGTTCTACATGCAACCCAAAATGGTTCTACCTGGAATCAAAAAGGCTTTTACCTGCTACCAAAAACGGTTATCCTATGGGGACAGCCGAACAACCCTATCGGAACACTCTCAATAGTAAGTTGAGACCCCGACTGAGTTTCTAAAATAAAATAAAATAAAAATAAATGTTTCTGTTTTTTGGGTTGGAGCCCCCTAGTGGCCGGGGGCCCTAAGTGACCGCTTATGTTGCTTATGCCAGGAACCGGCCCTGTATAAAGATGTGTGATAAGCATACCGCTTTACCAGACGCCAGGTTGAATTATGGAGAAAACACTGGAGCAACCCTTTAATTGACCTATGAATATGTGATCGTGCTTTTATCCCCGACCTGAAATCAATCAAGTGGACAGTTGGGTTTGTCTGGGCTGTGCTGTGCACTCCCTCACCCTGTGGTGGTTATTCCTTTCTCCTCATCTCGAGCCCAACCTCCAGTTCAAGGGCAGAAGTCGACTGTGTCTCTGCTGTGGTTTGAACTTAGTTTTCCATAAAACACTTAATGGCAGAAAGGCTGGGGGCCACATTAACCATGTTGCTTGCTCTGCAGTTATGTCTCTGGGTTCAAAGCTGGAGTTACATATTTAGCAGCTGTTGGCATTTCCCATAGGAAAACATGTCACACTTAGCCGCCTTGCTAACATGCAATTGTACCCCTATTGGTGCTACTAAAAGTTGATGTAAACACTGCAGGGTTTTAATTCACAACAATGCTTTTGTTTGATATGAATTGTGAATGATTTCATTTAGCAGTGTTGTGATTGTGGTTATTATCTGTACTCCAATGAGATGTGTGAGAATGCGAAAAGAGACATGTTTAAATGGATACGAAGGGATCTTCTGGTTTCATGTGGTCCAATCATACATGATGTCATTTTCTTGTTGAAATTTGGTTTTCTGGTTGAAGTGACGTTAGATAACTGTATACAACCAGTTAAATATATATACAGTGCCTTCGGAAAGTATTCAGACCCCTTGACTTTTTCCACATTTTGTTTCGTTACAGCCTTATTCTAAAATGTATTAAATTGTGTTTTTTTTGCCTCATCAATCTACACACAATACCCCATAATGACAAAGCAAAAACAGGTTTTTAGAAATGTTTGCTAATTTATTCAAAATAAAAAACTGAAATAACACATTTACATAAGTATTCAGACCCTTTACTCAGTACTCTGTTGAAGCACCTTTGGCAGCGATTACAGCCTCGAGTCTTCTTGGGTATGATGCTACAAGCTTGGCACATCTGTATTTGGGGAGTTTCTCACATTATTCTCTGCAGATCCTGTCAAGGTCTGTCAGGTTGGATGGGGAGCGTTGCTGCACAGCTATTTTCAGGTCTCTCCAGAGATGTTAGATCGGGTTCAAGTCCGGGCTCTAGCTAGGCCACTCAAGGGCATTCAGAGACTTGTCCCGAAGCCACTCCTGCGTTGTCTTGGCTGTGTGCTTAGGGTTGTTGTCCTGTTGGAAGGTGAACCTTCACTCCAGTCTGAGGTCCTGAGCGCTCTGGAGCAGGTTTTCATCAAGGATCTCTCTGTACTTTGCTCCGTTCATCTTTGTCTCGATCCTGACTAGTCTCCCAGTCCCTGCCGCTGAAAAGCATCCCCACAGCATGATGCTGCCACCACCATGCTTCCCCGTAGAGATGGTGCCAGGATTCCTCCAAATGTGACGCTTGGCATTCAGGCCAAAGAGTTCAATCTTGGTTTCATCAGACGAGAGAATCTTGTTTCTCATGGTCTGAGAGTCTTTAGGTGCCTTTTGGCAAACTCCAAGCGGATTGTCATGTGCCTTTTACTGAGGAGTGGCTTCCGTCTGGCCACTCTACCATGAAGGCCTGATTGGTGGAGGTGCTGCAGAGATGATTGTCCTTCTGGAAGGTTCTCCCATCTCCACAGAGGAACTCTAGAGCTCTGTCAGAGTGACCATCGGATTCTTGGTCACCTCCCTGACCAAGGCCCTTTTCCCCCGATTGCTCAGTTTGGCCGGGCGGCCAGCTCTAGGAAGAGTCTTGGTGGTTCCAAACTTCTTCCATTTAAGAATGATGGAGGCCACTGTCTTCTTGGGGACCTTCAATGCTGCAGAAATGTTTTGGTACCCTTCCCCAGATCTGTGCCTCAACACAATCCTGTCTCGGAGCTCTACGGACAATTCCTTCGACCTCATGGCTTGGTTTTTGCTCTGACTGTGGGACCATATATAGACAGGTTTGTGCCTTTCTAAATCATGTCGAATCAATTGAATTTACCACAGGTGGACTCCAATCAAGTTGTAGAAACATCTCAACGATGATCAATGGAAACAGGATGCTCCTGAACTCAATTTCGAGTCTCATAGCAAAGGGTCTGAATACTTCTGTAAATAAAGTATTTATGTTTTTTATTTTTAATAAATTTGCAAAAATATCTAAAAACCTGTTTTCCCTTTGTCATTATGGGCTATTGTGTGTAGATTGCTGAGGATTTTTTTTATTTTATTTAATCCATTTTAGAATAAGGCTGTAACGTAACAAAATGTAGAAAAAGTCAAGGGGTCTGAATACTTTCAGAAGGTACTGTATATTTCATGACGACATCAAGATGCTTAGAAATGTCATATTTTGGATGTTATCTGGTTGTTATCTGGTTGTTATCTGGTTGCGACAACAGATAACCAATTATAACCAGATAAAGACGACTTTTTCTAGTTACAAAAAATACTAAAAAAACGTCCTTTTACAATCAGTATACAAACTGACCATAACCTCAGAAAAGTCATCATCCTGACGTCATTGCAACCAGTTTTGCCCTTTGTGTAAGTGCCAGGATTCCAGGAGTCATTTGGCTCTGATGGATTTGATAGGCTGTTTGAATATGTCAAGGAAGTGTGGTGGAGGGGGCGGCTGTTGGGGGTGTGGCTGGGTTGATGGGCCCAGTATTTGGTTGCTCTTCATGTGAAAGCCTCAAGGGCACATCAGGCAAAGGGCCAGTGGACTGCAGACCTAACCCCCCTTTGGATACATTAGAAAAATTACTACTCTGTAAGTTCACACACACATGCACGCACACACACTCTCTTTCTCATGCTTTCATCTGGAGGTGACAACAGAGAGCGGCATAATGGCTCTACCTCCTGGAACGTCAGTGCTGGCTGGCTGGTGACACATGCAGTCCATCACATGCCCACGTCAACAGTGAGTGATGGGAGCTCTGCTCTCAGGGGCCAGACAGAGTCAGGGAGCCTTTCAATCCAGACAGGCAGGCCGGTGGACGACTACATCTGAATAACTTAACTACATTAGAAAACATGGCAGGCCTATTACTGCTAAGGTAAGGTCAAAGTGTTTAAATATGAAAGTACTTATACTGCTGGCACTGTCTTATGCGAGAGGAAAAGGCAATAACATTTAAAAGTTGAAGTGAGTCACAACGGCTGTGTTGCTGTGATGGCGTTACATGACGTCAACTGTCAAATCTGCTTTTAGAGCAGAAGAACTCTCAAAGTGTTCTTTTTCGGCTTGTATCCACTCCAGTTTGATCAAACCGAGTCCCCCAACACATTAAAGACCAGAATAAAACCAAGACAGCAAAGAGGGTTTGATTGCACCTGTATTTAGAATCAAAATATTTTTTATCCCCAGTTAATAAATACACTTATGACCTGTTGTCCAAAAAAGAAAGCCATTTCTGAACATATTTACATCATAAATAAAGTTAGACAAGAGATACTTTACATATTTTTGGGGGTAAGAAAACTGAACATAACAATATTATTTTTCAATTCAAACACATGATGAAGAACCAGAAGTTTAAAGTGATAAACGTTGTTGTCATGCCTTAAGACTTCTACTAACAGGGGAAATTTGGCAAATGGGATGCAAAGATAATGCCAACATTGAAACTAAAGTAACCCTGCCACCAAATGTTATACTTTGACCGTAAACATGACATTTAATAAAATAAAATAAAATCAACATGTTGACAATTAAATATAGAAAAACATTAGCATTTTTATAAAGAACGACTTTCCCCCCCATTTAAGTTTTTGTGATGAAGTTACTCAATGCTTTATCAGGTTTGAGGTCATGGGGTGTATACAATGGAATTGCACATTGTCTACTACCTTGGGAAAAGTTCCTTTCGGTAGGCCTAGTTACTGGTGCGTGACACTATGTTGGGACAAAAACATTGGGTTTATCTTTAACCAAGCTGGAAACTCACTGAAAACTTGAAAAGCCTTTCCACAGCATCTCAGTTCAATGCAGGGGTGGGGGGGATGAAATTGCCCAGAGGGCAAAATTTGGCATGGAATGTCATAATGACGTCAGTTTCTGGTTGTGAACAGTTTTTTGTTGTTGTTGTAGAGATGTCAGATTACAGTTAAAACTGTTTATTTATGATAACATCAAGACATATGGGAAAGATGTCATAATTTGTATGCTATTTCATCAGGTAACCAGATTAAAACCAGTTAAAGATGTATTTTTCTGGTTGGTAAAAAGACATTGAAACAATGTTCTTTTATAATCAGTATACAACCTGACTAAGGCATAACAAAAGATAACATCATTGCAACCATTTTGCTTGCTGTTCTGGGCTCTCTTGGGCTCAGTAAAGTGTGACAGAGAAGACCTGTGTTATAGGGAATATCCTAACCCCTATGTCAGGCGCTAAAATCGGATCAGACCCTATTTTATGAGGAGTAAGTTCGTAAGTCCCACATATACTCCTTCAATGAGACACTATTGGTCTGTCTTTATGTCAGTCATGTACGGTCAGCTCCCATTGGTGATGATCACCGATGTGCCCTTGTGTCCTTGTATCTGGTCGGCCTGCATCCTCATGTGGGGCAGCATGCCGTACTGGGCTCCTCCCAGCCCAGAGTAGCTCCTCAGGCTCTCCGCGTCGTACAGGTGGTCCAGGGAGTAGCCGGTCAGGGTGTAGGCTGCGTGCCTGTCCAGGGGCTGCCTCTCCTGGGCAGGGTAGAGCTGAGGGCTCCCCTGCTGCCCTGGAGGGTTGTGGTGGGGCGAGATGTCTGTCTGACTCTGCAGGTAGTCTTTGGAGACAGACAGGCCCGACCTGGGGATCCCGTCGGAGCTGGGGCTGCTGAGGCGAGACAGAGAGGCCGGGCTGGCCGTGTTCTTGTCATCGTTGTCGTGGGAACCCAAAACCTTTCCGCCATCGTTGCGGTGATGGAGGCGCTCGGAAGTGAGGGTGACGTTGATGCCGTTGGCGACTCCCGGGCCACGACACACCACGCTGGGCATGGCGGTCTGGGGGAGGGGCAGGGAGGAGGGGGTGAAGGAGCAGGGTCTGTGGCTCTTGTTGGAGAGGCCCCCCACAGGGCCCAGGGCATCCAGGGGCCCCTTGTGCAGCTGCAGGCGGCTCTCCTCCTCCTTGATCATCTGCTGCGTGACGCGGATCAATGTCTCCATCTTGCTGGGCTCCTGAGGGCTCGCCTGGAAATGGTCACCGCCAGTGCTGCCGCGGTAACGCTCACCTGAGTCGCAGGTGGAGCCACCGCCCCCTTCCGGTGAGCTGACCACGCTCTCCTCGTCCCAGTGGCCCCTTCCTGTCAGACAAAATGGCACCACAAATCTCCACATTGATGTAATAATACTATGTCCACTTAATAAATAAAAAACTATTTTGAGCCATCCCAAACCCAAGTGTAAATATTGTTATGATTTTCACAGTTCATGATTTTATTGCATATTTATGTAATACCCATGTATGTCATTGCCTATGACTGCCATGTGGCTATTAATACAAACTTGAACTATGACTGGAGTGAAGTATGGCATTTTGTAATATACAGACAGATGTATTTATCCATCTACATGAAATTATATTTGATAATCTGCATAGAACTGATCATGTCTTGTAAATCCCTAATAGACAGTGCATTCCTTGGCAGCAGCACCATTGTTTGAGGACATGAAATGTGAAATAACTTGGATTCAACAGTGGGCAATTATTGCACAACAGCTGGTAACAATCGGCATACTGGCAGGACACGGTGTAAACAACGTCGCATGGACCATAATGTCCACGGTCCATTTCGTAAACAAGCTACCAGGGAAAAGTGAGATTTGTATGACTACGTCCAAAATGGCACCCTATTCCCTATATAGTGCACTACTTTTGACCAAGGCCCTATGGGGCCTATAGTGCACCACGTAGGGAATAGGGTGCCATTTGGGACGCAACCCATATTTCCAGATGGTAGCGGCCATGACCCTAGCGCCTTACCTTGGACCAGGCTGTGATAGGAAGTGAGGTCGTAGCCCTCGCCGTTCTCCAGAGATGACTTGGGCAGGGAGAGGACAGAGCGCGTGGCATCCCACCAGGCCTCCCGTCCAGACTGGGGAGCAGCGCCCAGGAAGTAGCGACCAGCCTGGCAGCTGGCACCACGGTCGCAGGCGGGGGCGTGAGGGTGGGTGGGGGTGTGGGTGTGCGTGAGGTCCTCCTCTGAGAGGGCCAGGCCGTAGCACAGGGAGCCGGAGTCGGGGTAGAGTCTGTAGGCGCAGGCACCGCCCTCCGCTCCCTCCCCTTGGTCCAGCAGCTGAGGGGAGGCGGAGTCTGTCAGGGGGCTACCTCCCCATTGGCTGTCCTGGTCGGACTCGGAATGCTCTGGGTGAAAGGCTGAAAACTAGAGGAAGAGAGAAAATGTTCGGAAAACTAGAACTTGGAATATACAAAGTTTAAACTATATATTAAAGTAGTAAAATATTGTTTTATGCCAACTCAATATTCTGTGACGTTTGGCTCAAAGACACATCATATTGATTACAATACAATACAACACAAGGAGGCTGTGATGTTCATGTAAAATGTGTGACTAAGAGAGCTAAGGGAGAGAGAAACAGACATATGCCCTTCTTATTACTGTGCTAGAGAACAAGTACACCACCGAGATACCAAGTGTCTTACCTGCTGTGGATAGGGGGACACTCTGACTTTGGCCTTGGTGTGTATCATACAGGACTTGGTCCCATTCCTCTCCTCTGTAGTGATCGGAGGGCTGGTGTAGGAGAACGCTGGCTTGCTAGGGGTCATCTGGTCCAAGGAGAGCTGCATTCCCTTATATTCAGTATCTCTACACACACAGACACACAGAAGAGACCGCCATTTTGTAGTGAGCACATTTGAAGAAAGAAGAAACTCCAGCACACTAGTAATCCTGAACGCTCCACAAACTATTTAATGGATCTTTCAACCAATGTTTCAGTCAATAGACCTTCCTCAAGGTTTCACTGAGAGGTATGACTTGACGTGTAGTGAGCACATTTAAAACATCTAATTTCACAGAAGTTATGGCAATATATCATATGACCTATTATAAGTAATTACTCCAATGTGAACACCGCTGTCTGCCAATATTTACTTTTGATAGTGAGTGAGACATAATTCACCAACACCTTCTTTTGAGTATTGATTAATGCATTAATGGGATGACAGTTAGAAATGAAAAGGTTATATAAAATAAACTAGGTTGGGAGATTAGCCCTCCCTTTTTTCACTATGAAAAACACAACAGACACCCTAAGCAAAGTTAATGATTCATTGCTACGGCACAAACATTGGCAGAACACACAAACTCGCACACATGAATTACGACCGTTCCCATAATGTCAAAGTGAAGTGAAAGTGTACCCACACGCACACCACACACACAAACACACACACAAACACACACCGCCCCCTAGATTGAATACATTTCTCCCAACATTGACTATTCATTTTGTCAGCTGTATGTACATATAAGATAATATATCCGCCACCTTTATCATTATAACCCGCTGTCCTTTGCCTGAACTCTATCAGACGTCAATGCCATGAAACAGTTCACGTGTCAAACACTCTGCAAACACCGCCCTGTTCCTAACTTACCGCATCAGCAGTAAGTAACACCAGCCCGTGGCATTTTAAACCCCTGTGCCCTGTCTCTGACCTCAGTCAACCAGTCACTATAATATGTTTCTAAATATGACCCGTTCTTTATGTGTGTGACACTGCAATGGAAAGGCAATATTTGGATAGTCAGTGTTTTGTGCGACATAGTTCCAAATGGGACTCTATTCCCTATATAGTGCATCCATATGGGTTCCCCTACGGGCCCTGGTCAAAAGTAGTTCACTATATAGGGAATTGGGTGCCATTTGGAACACAGATATGGTTATTGGCTCTTGCAGGTACAGTAGCGGTGACCGGTTCTGCATCATATATTTCCACTCTGTGACTTATGCTCGAGTGCTGCTATAGGCTTTTGTGCAAACTCAGCTGTGTTAGCTGGATTCTACCTGGCGGTCGAAGTGAGACTACCTCCCATCTAAAATATGCCAGCGGCTCTCCACCTCCGAATCCTGATTTATTAATGGCATGATGGAAGCTAACGGATTAAAATGCTTAGGTTATGGTGACGGGAGGGCTTAACTGCTCTTTAGTATGTATTGTCAAATTCAGCAGTATTTGAACAGTGCTTAGTGTGTATTTACTGGGGATGTACTGTATCTCACGGAGTAGAATTCAATCAAAACATGTTTACTTCTGATTACAAGCTATACATGTAGTATGAATACACTAGAGAAGCCTGCTTCCATATGGAGTCGCGTTTGTGAGTGTGTTGGAGGTTGAGGTCAATACACAATAGTAAATACACAAGAGTGGACCGGCAGACGGACTAAACACGTACGCACACAGGCACACACACACACACACACACACACAGAGAGATTAAAGAGCTATGTCTGGATCAACCAAACCTAACAAGGAAAATCCAACATGGGCAGCAGCTATGAGATGGCTATTGATTTCCAGTTCACTGCGGTATAGATTTTCTTTCCTCAGACACCAGGTCAATTCTGAAAGTAGGTTTTTACCCCCAATGTTTATCTTACTGTTCTCAAAAGGTCTTATCGCACCTGGGCTCTCTTGACACACATCTACCTGAAAAGAAATTACATTTTCGATATCTGTGTATAGTAAGGGGTAGCAGTACAGATAGGCCATAAAGGGACAGAAGGGAGAATGTGATAGGTACACACAGCCCTACCCACTACCAGTTTAGCTGGGGTCATTAACTAAGTTTGTTGGTATTTCACTAATACCATGGTCCATGAGAAGGTCATGTTTTGTATGTAGAGTTGTTTTATGTTTATGTATGTCATTGTTTGTTGCTTCTGCTCGGACAATGCCATCCTAATTGCCTCTAGGGGATTAATAAAGTAAAATTGAATTGAATTAATTATTATTATTAATCATCATCATCATCATCATAATAGTAATAGTCAAATTGAATTGAATTGAATTAATCATCATCATCGTCGTCATAGTAATAGTCAAATTGAATTGAATTAATAATTATAATTATAATTCATCATCATCATCATCATCCTCATAATAATAATAGTAATAGATGTATTTTATATAGCACCTTTCATTAAGTTCAGAATCTCAAAGTCGCTTTTAAAAAATGTAGTTCTTGGGTGGTGGTTTTCCCCAGCTTCAGATCATGATGCGGTTCAGAAAGAGACTAGCTTGAATTCAATTGAATTGAATGATTCTCACGTAAGGACGTAGTTGACGCTGACGATGCAGTGGGGTCTGGAGGAGCGGCTGTTGTGGACGATGGTGGCGTAGCTCTGCACCCACACCCAGCCTCCCTGTTTGGCTAGGAAACGGTAGTACTTAGTGGTCACCTGGCCCTTCACCAGCACTGTCAGGATCAAAGGAGTGGAGTGGAGTGAAGTGGAGTGGAGAGGAGAGGAGAGGAGAGGAGAGGAGAGGAGAGGAGAGGAGAGGAGAGGAGAGGAGAGGAGAGGAGAGGAGAGGAGAGGAGAGGAGAGGAGAGGAGAGGAGAGGAGAGGAGAGGAGACATCTTAGTTTGGATTGTTTTGACCTATAATGGGTTATTCTAAAGCAGCACACACACAATCACAATGGTAGGCAGAACGCGGTAGGGGGCGTTCCATTGATTGCTGTTGTGGCGGTGGGTTATAGGGACCACCTGCTGTGTGCCAACGAGCGGTGGCTGTTTTAGCTGATTCAACATGAAGAACCATCTGAACATTTACAGAAGACGTCGGCTATTCTGGTCTGAGGCACTTGGTGTTTGTTTGTGTGTGTAGAGTTCAATGTCTGGTGCCAAGACATTCTGTGTTTTATCACATTTACTATCTTGTGTATTTTTTTGTTTTATCCTTTGTTCCCTCATTGAAATCTTTGTGATAAAATGTATGTATTTCAGAAATTTATTTGACTACTAAAGTACAGTGAAGTAGGCTAAAATACAGTAAAGTAGCCTAAAGTACAGTAAAGTAGCCTAAAGTACAGTAAAGTAGCCTAAAGTACAGTAAAGTAGCCTAAAGTACAGTAAAGTAGCCTAAAGTACAGTAAAGTAGCCTAAAGTACAGTAAAGTAGCCTAAAGTACAATAAGGTCAAAGGTAGAGTCTGACGAGGCAGGGCCAAACCTACTGTAACTAACTTACACAAGTGGTGAGCACAGCGTAGGTGGAAGGTGTCACAGCTATGGACGTGGTGGTACAGGGTCTTCTCAATGAGGTCCTGGGGTTCGTAACCTGTCAGCTCTGCCACCCTAGGGGGGAGGGAGGGAGGGAGGGAGGGAGGGAGGGAGGGAGGGAGGGAGAGAGGAGGGCAAAGTGACTCAGCAAAAAAAAAACTCTCTCTCTTTTAGTCATGGCAGAAGTCAGTGCCATAACATTGCTTTATTTTTCCTGAGACTGTCATGTATTGAAGTTCACACTGTTCTCCTTCTACATATCAATATATGCACTGTTCTCCCTCCATGTATTGAAGTTCACACTGTTCTCCTTCCACACATCAAGATATGCACTGTTCTCCCTCCATATATCAATATATGCACTGGTCTCCCTCCACATATCAATATATGCACTGTTCTCCCGCCATGTATCAATATATGCTTAGCATTCTATTTGATCCAAACTTGTTTTCATGCTAAGGAACAGAACATTCTCTAAAGTGGACCCCAGTTGCTTGAGGTCCAGCGCTCCATTTTAAGACAATAAAACATTTCAGTTTTTAGATTCAATAAGACATTATAACACAAATCATAATGCAATATATTGTGGCATTTCATGTTAGTGAATTTGATACTGTTTTTATACCATTAAGTTGTGGACTTAATACTCATTTAACATCTGTCAGAGCACTAGCGGTAAAAAAGACAAAAGACAAAAAAACTTCAGCCTGTTTATGCAATGGCTGGCTCATCAAAACACCCGATGTAGGCCTATGTTATTCAACTATTCTCCTTCATATCTATCATAGGCTTCAACCCATGCTGTATTTGTATGTTTTGCTGTAGGCCTACCTCGAGTCAAGGAAGATCAGTTTCATGTCGAGGCTGGCTCTGAACATGAACATGTTGCTGTGCAGCTTAATCTCCGTCACAGCGCTGGGAGGCAAAGAGTGTCCCACCGCCACAAGGCCCACGTTCTGGTAGCAGCCGTCGAAAGGCGACATGTCCAGGCTGTACTGACGGATCTTCAGGTAACCGCTGCAGTGAATCACCTGGTGTGGTTGAGAGGGAAATTAGACAACCCTTGCTACTCATAACATTTTTGTATAATTTTTTTACGCTGTCTTTTTAATTGCATGCTTTTATGCTTTAATACTGTAAATATTTCAACATTTCCATAACCTATGCGTAGGCCTAGCGTTATGCGTAATAACGCGCAAATCAATTTGGCGTCAATTTTCTATTAAAACAATAGCATTTTTATGCAACATCAATATCATTTTCCAGACAACAATGTATAGGCCTACTTCCATATATTAATCGTCTACCTTATATCCACCGCTGGTGAGGCCGGCGTTTCTCTTCGCCAGCACGCATTTCATCCTCAAGAAGAAAGAGCGCTCCATCTCGTATTCTGGAAGAGAAGACAGGAAATATAGTAGTATATTTATCCAACGTACAAAAATTCAATCGATATGTGGTTTCATTCTCTCCGAATTGGGCCTACTATATTTATATAGGCCTAGCCTACCTTGGACGAAATGCGAGTGGTACGGCTGATGTGGTGTCAGGACTGCAGTCATTTCGTCGTGGTCAGCTGGGTGAACATATTCGTAAATACTGTTCCCGGTCAGCTCTACCTGTTAAGAATTACCTCGGTAATTAAATGGTATTAATCGCTCAAACAATTCAAACATGATTCCATATTATCTCACACGAATAACGTTTTTAACATGCCTATCGCGCGCTCTTACGGCTTATGGTATAGGCTAAAACACTAGCCTAAAAGACTCCACTCACTAAAACTTGAAAAACCCAAAACACTAAATAAATGGTGATGAATGCGACCAGGTGCAGACCTGAGAGAGTCCCAAATGGACTGATGCTGTCTCGGAGATGTACATGATCTTTCCATCTGGCGCCACAACAAAGATGAAGCCATCCAGTGTCTGGAGAAAAAATGCATGAATTAATGCACAGATCAACGGAATATTAATTCAAAAGCACTCACCGCATTTTATTTCAAATACCAAATATAGTATAACATGGCTAGGTAGGCCTATAAAGTTTAAGAATTATTATTTTCATTTTTAGTAATATCATATTTTACATAATTTTCTGTGATTTTCCAAAATTCTATTAGTAGCCTAAGCTTTCTAAATTTCCTGCAGTATGTGGGGTCCCACCTATCAAATAAACTCAAATGTAACATGTCTACATCTTAAGAATTCTTATTTTCATTTTTAGTAATATAATATTTGACATAATTTTCTGTGATTTTCTAAAATTATATTAGTAGCCTAAGATTTCTACATTACCTGCAGTATGTGTGGTCCCGCCTATCAAATCAACTCAAATGTAACATGTCTACATCTTAAGAATTATTATTTTAATTATTCGTAGGCTATTTAAATAATTATATTTTGCAGTGATTGTGCCAATAAATTAACAGGCTAAGCTTTCCAAATTACCTGGAGAAGGTGGGATCCCAGCTCACGTCCTACATTGTCCAAAGATCTCGTTCGACTCGTGTGACCCCAAGCCTCACCCAAACCTGAAACAAAGCGCCACGCCAACAAAGCGTTTTTTTTAGGTAAACCGTAGTCGTGCAATAATACACATAACCCATGTGAAAATGCATCTTTATTACGGCTTTTATTGTGGCTGTTTGCTCTATATATTCAATATTATTATTAATAATAATAATACATAGCTATTTGTGTCAAAAAAGGTTAAAAGTAAGATGAAGAAAATGCGGCAAAAATGGATCGAAATTAAGCAAATAGCCTAATATCAAAACTACAAATCCATTGAACATGACAACCTCGAGGGAACCAATATAACTCGAAGCGGCTCTTCTATAGAAAAAAACTGCTAATCATAGCCTACAAAATCAATCAGGGTCTGACTAAAAACTCGAATATTCCACCACCATTTCACATTTCAATATTGTCCAAACGATTAATTTGCGTTTACATAGCTCAACAAAAATACACCAAATATTTGGTCAACATTTGAAATAGCTTCTTGCACTGTTCATCTCCATATTTGTTTAGTAGTCAAATGATTTTACGCTCTGCAAGCATGCAAAGTAGCCTCATCCTCTGACAACAACATGCAGCGTTGGTTTACATTGAGCTTGACGCAGTCATGCATAGTAGACTAATGGACAAGGAGAGTATAACCTATCATATGTATTTCCTTTTTATATTACACAATATATATTTGATATTTTCGCAATTACAATACTTTTTGCAAGAACTTCTCTTTTTAGAATTTGGCAATTTACTGTTAATTTCAGTTCCATACATGACCAATCGAAAGTAGGCATGCTGCGTAGACACATATTCGAAAATGCACATTGACAATGACTGCAAACATCAATGGTAAATCGATTGTGATTAATTCCATGTTATCAACTTTTGAAACATTGACATGTAATATTAATATTGTATGCTTATGTTTTCACATAAATCTACATAGGATTATATAAGATATTGTATGTTGTTGTGTAGGACTGTCTGGCTGTCTTTCCTGAGAGACGGGGCGGCAGGTAGCTTAGTGGGTAAGAGCGTTGTGCCAGTGACCGAAAGGTCGCTGGTTCTAATCCCCGAGCCGACTAGGTGAAAAATCTGTCGATGTGCCCTTGAGCAAGGCACTTAACCCTAATTGCTCCTGTAAGTCGCTCTGGATAAGAGCGTCTGCTAAATGACAAAAAAAAAAAAAAAAAAGACGCGCGCCATATTCAACTAGCAGCTGCAATCATGGCTCGAGCTGTACTTTGCTCACACTTCAACTCACCTACCACTGGGGTCACAGTAAGTGCAGTTTAAACTAATTTGTCTGATGTATTCAAGAAGCGAAGCCGGATTCAATGAGCATCATCAGGTCTACATGTCTTGTACTATAATAGGCAAAGAATATATGCACCCGGCGTTTGAAGTTCGGACGTCAAGTGCCCCAAGCAAATAGCCTATAGGCGATGTGAGCAGAGAAACTTAACATCTCTCGTCTCTGCTCTATGGTATTTTTCAGATGTTTACTAGGTTTCAGACAGGCTGTGCTTGGACTGTTTTTCCAGTTACAATAGCCTAACCCATTACAAATTGTTAACACATTTGCCCAACAGTGGCTGCAAGTAGGCCTACACAAACAGGCCATTGCCTCTGTTGACTATTGACTATTAGTTTGAGCCGACAACGGTTTAGGGCTCTCTTTTGTTTTAGACGAATGTTAGACTTTTTTATTAAGGCATATTGTATTTTTTCATAATGGACGCCTAGTGTCAATACCAAAACATCTTGATTTCAATGCAGGCATTTTTAAAACGCCTATAGCCCATTGATGCAAATCCTAGTGCGAAATAATTTTTCCAAGCAATTGATAACTTCGATCAAACTGCAGAAAAAAATATTTTCGTAATGGTGATCAAATATAGTCACAAATGGCGATCAAATAGGCTATAGGCTAAATTCGGCCATTTCAATGGCATGTGTCTGATATAGATGATATGCACAATAATTGATTATGATTTGCACAATTAGGCCTACTTGGGCACAATCAAAATGTAACCTATTATTGATTATTCTAATGAGCAAGAATCAGTGATTTATACAACATAACGGCTGATGTAGCCTATAGGTTAATGCAAACACAAACGTTCATATTGTTTACAATAGCCCAGAGAAAGCATTCCAAATTATGGCGTTTGTTTTTGTATCAGTAGCCTAGGCTATATGTCATAAAATGTATTGGCATTATAAAAAGTGCTATTCACAAGTTAAACTGCTGGCATAGTTAACAATTTTTAAAAAATCAGTCATATCTGCTACTGTTTATCATCACGTCTAAGTAGCCTACCTTGTGATTTCTTGCAACGTGCACCTGTGATTGTTTACGTGAAGTGAAAACATTTCCATGTGTCCGTTCAGTTTTGGTGAGCTACCATAACACTGTCATAACAGCTGTCACATCATGATATGGCTGACGCAATAGGCCTAAGCTATAGCCCTACTTATTGAAAAATCGTAATTCCTTGCATTTGTCATGAGTTTACCTAAACCCAAAAGTGAGAAACGTTATGGTTAAGATCAAACCTGCAGTGTAGGCCTAAATAGCCAATAGATCCACGTGTAGCCTATAGGCTACGTGTAAAAATATTATTTACCACACCCTATATCTTTAGCAATTTTCCAGAATTCATATATTCCCTTCTTTATCCGGAAAAAGCAAAAGCGGCATGAGTGGATTAATTACACCAGCTCAATCACAGGGCTCTGTTTCGCGCCTGAGGTCGGCTAGTGGCACGCTGGGCGTTTTATATAATTGATGCGGCTTGTTCTCAGTCACGCAGTAAAGCAGCCTGTTGAAACCGGGGGAAGATTGTGGCTAATCGCCTTCCTTACATACGCCTTTCGATCCCCTGACCCTGAAAATGGCATAAATGTATGCGCGCCGAGACAGGGATGCACGATGATCATCCGCTCGCGTCCGCACACCGCACACACACGCACGTATGAAATTACACTCTAGCCCATACTATAGCGGTATTGTAGCAATAACTATAGCTCAAAAGACAAGGGACAGGCTAATAAGATAACAACATCAGCAATGACTGCAACAGTCAATTAAGGCAGCAGCTACCAGGTGTCATAGCAATAGAATTATGGTATTATCATCACACAATTTTATTATCAGCTGTAATAGGCTATACCGCTATGTTAATGTACATAGGCCTATGCATAGTAAACATATTAGGCTATACAATTAGAATACCTTAATATGTAGGCCAATGCAGGTGAATAAATGAAAACAAAACAAAACATCCAGATAAGAGAAAGGCTACAGATAAATACAAATACATATAGGCCTATAGCCTAGCCTATGAATGGCACATTGCATATAAAAGAAGTGTGAATTGTTGAATCTGAAGATATACATACCCTGAGGAAAGACAATTCGCATCTTCAGATAACTTGTTGTCAGTCGTATTATAGACGCTTTGTCCAGCTGCGACGTAATAGCCGAGGGTAAAGGCAACATTTTGGCCAGTTCATAAAATTCGCTGTTCTCCTTTTCCCGTCTAGTCCTTGCGGCAGTTTTGGATTTCTCCTTCATTGTGTGTTCTCTCTCTCGCCCTCCTTTTGTTAAATGTTAGGCTATATCATTCCTTTACTCACATATCGGTCCATCAAAAAACGATTACAGATTTCCGTTTTGTTTATTTGTCATGGTTTTGGCTTTTATTTTTCAACTAAAACATGCGACACTTCTCAGTTACAAACTGAATCCAATGCACTTCAGAAAATTCCCGAATTCCTTCACCGAACCAAGCGCCGAATGGATAATTTGATATCCCGTGTTAGTCTTTTGTAAATGGAGAATTTCTTGAACGCACACGCCATTAATTCTCACTTAGAATGGGAAGGGGCCTGTCCACGGTGTAAACTGCCAAGACTGGCATTCCTCCATGCCCTGAAAAACAAAGGGCATAACACACGCCATAATATCATTATAGGCCTACCAATATCTTGTTAATCAACAAGTAAAAATACATTTTCATCCCTAAACGCATACCTTTAGTTTCAAACAAAAACGTGTAGGCTATCATGGTCAAATTAATATATGGATTTAATTATGCGTCATGCATGTGACAATGTGGCTTTATTATGGCTTTAATGTGGTTGTTTGCTCATACACTGTAAAAAGTAACTGACTAACTCATTACATAAATTGAGTTGTGGCTACTCAATCATCTCCAATGGTCAGTAGAACTCAAATCATTAAAGTGGTACTAACTCAGAGGGCAATAAGATCTCTTATCACTTAATAATGTTTTGAGTACTGTTAACAAAAAGGTGGTTATTGAGTAAATATAACTTTATTTATTTGTGTTCTGCTAATCTAAAATTGAGTTTTTACAAGTTATGATTACTTAATATTTTAAAGTATATCTAACATGTATTAAATAAGTTGTTACTTGATTCTATTATGTTTTACGTCTTTACTTAACATAATAAAGTAGTAGTCATACACTTGATTTATATGTGTTGTGCTGATATAGAATGATTAAGTTATGAATACTTAATAGTGCCACATGGCTCTATTATTGTGGGTAATTCAACATTTTTAGACTTTATGAACTTTATTGATCAAAACAGTCAGGCAAATTTACGTTCAATAATGAGACAATCCATTCCCACCATCAACAAGGTAATGTGCACCACTCTTAATGACAGAGGCTAATGCAGCATTCTGTTCCCACGGGGGGCCAGTATGAAAAAGTATGAAAATGTATGTACTCACTAACTGTAAGTCGCTCTGGATAAGAGCGTCTGCTAAATGACTAAAATGTACAATATGTAATGCTTACAGCTCTACCTCCAGTTATAGAGGAGTGAGCACTGTGCTCAACAATGCCTTATGAGGTGGGTTAAAATGACAAATTGTCAAATATATAAAACAATGTTAAACATTAAGACACGACCACTGATATGACTAATCAGAACTACTTACTACTTACACTTGGGGGGTAAATGGAATGAAGGTTAAACATTTAAGTAGAAGGGACCCTTAATTTTTCTGTTCACTACAACAAATATTAATTTTCAAGTAACTTCAATCATCTTAGTTAGAAAACATAATGCAATTTAGTGTCAAAAAGTTAATAAAACCCAAAACCGTTAAGTATTTACAACTTAAAAAGATAACTATATGGGTGCTGATGTCACTGTATTACTTTAAGCACCGACATACTTTGAGTTGGGTTACTCGAATGGTTGTAGGCAACGGGTTCCCACCCAAAAAAATTGTTAGCTGAACTAATTTGCCTACTTTTTACAGTCTATAGTTTAATAATAATAATATAATAACACATACAAATAATAATCATAATAATAATAGCCTAATAATAACAATAATCGATAACAAATAATCGATCATAATAAACCATAAACAAACGAATGATAATACTACTACAATGACCAAGCCTATAGCATGTGGATATATATAGCCTAAATTTCGTCGATTTTTTCTACTTACCTCAGAGAATGAAAAGATCTCATAACCTTCACTACGCTCGCGATGCCCGCAGGGGATTTCACCTGTCCTGAACCGAGTTCACCACTCGAGCCAGTTAGTTTAGTCCCAGCTCCTATCGGAATTCCACCTGGAAAGGCGCGCAGACCCCTCACTGCATACACTTCTCTAAATTAGGGACGCGAGAGGAGTGGAATTCGTGTCCAGACCTCGTCTCCAAACTATCTCAATCTCGCTCTCGAGCTGCTCAGGACCAGCCCACTGCCACTGGCGTTCTTATTGGGTAGCAAGACATCGAGGCCGACTTTCTTATTGGACATTCTTGAAAGAAACACACACGGGACCGTAGAGAAAGTAGGTTTTGTGTGAAACGCTCACCTCTGACCCAGACAGAGCTCAACCTGGAGGAAACTGTGGACGAACGTCACTGTTTTGTCTGGCGATAGATGTAGAATATGCACTCATCATACAGCTAAACATAATGGACTAGCCATGGGGGAATGAGTCAACACCGTAGACTACATCTAGTCGGGTTTACATCGCTAAATCAACCATGAGCCATTCTGAACCGCACCAATGCACATATAGGCAGGCTTGCAGTCTTTTTTTTTTAGAGTGTACTGCCTGCTTCGTTCGAGATCTGGTTGTAATTACTCGAATAAATCAATTTCTCTCCTTTCCTCACATATTGCTTTTTTTATCCAGCTGTGCCATGCCCAACGAGTTTAATATAATATATCAATAATACGCCTATAACCAAGACATTACTGACGCTATATTTTTTACAATTGCTTTGGCTACCACTAACATTTTCTGTTGTCGAAAATAGGATTTGTTTACTTTGATTATAAGCCTAGTAGGCTACCCTATGCATGGAGCGATATAGTGCCAATCGTTGTTGCATGTTTTATCTGAAGTTATTACTTAGCTTAGTTTATTACACAAATTTAAGAGTATTAATTTACTTGAATTAAATCATATGGGCATAAATTAACGTTTTTATTACTCGTTCAAAAGTTATATTTCAATAGGCCTATAGGCTATTTTTGTTGCAGACCTAAAATCCCATTTGAAACGTTGTGTTACATGGTCCCTATATTGGCCACATGTGTATGCTGTTGTAGTTTTACAATGGAGCCTACAGTTAGCATATTATTGGTTAATACATTCATATTTATGTATATTATTTCGTTAATTTAGGACTCTATATCAGTGATGTCGGATTTTAATAACATTTAAAAACCTGACTGTCACCGCAATTATTATTTTCATTTGGATCACATAGCATCAGTGTGTTCACTTATTGCGAAACGTGATAGCTTTTTATTATACTATGCAATCAATGTCTTGGTCTTGAAATAGGCTACAGCTCTGGACTTCTGCTGTAACAGCAGTCCACATGTTCAGTATTACAAGCAATAATAGCCTATGACTGTTATTGTTGTCATGCAGCTACCTTAAGATGAATGTACTTGTATCCAGTCGCTCTGGATAAAAGGGTCTGCTAAATCACTTAAATGTGATAATAGGAATGTCGAGTTAGTATAGTTTTTTGCTTATAATCAAGATAGTGGCAATTGAGAAAACATAACAGCAAATTATTCTGAACACATTATTCTTTAGTCATATTATTTAGGCTAGTATTGAAGGTGAGTCCCCGTACTCACATAGGCAGGAGCTGCTTTCAGGAACTCAATGGTGTCGCAGATTAGACTGGGTTTGGTTTACAGGAGTATTTATGGTTCTGCGCCCAGATATCTAACTGATTACTTTCCCCGTGTTAGGGATGCACACAATCACAGCACCGGATCAGGTGTTGCTAATGTGTGCTTATACAGGTTCAGGAGTAATGCTGGGAAAGGTACTTTCTCGTATACTGGAGCCTCAGAGTGGAATGAGTTGCCTCTTCCCATAAAAACGACGTCCTCTCTGGGCAGCTTTAAAAATACAGTAAAAAAACTGTTTGATGTCTTCTGTGCCCAAATGAATGACCCCTATGATGTAACTGCAATGATGAGATAGATGTTCTTCTTCTTTGTTTTTTGTTTTATTATCTCGTTGTCATACTGTGTTCAACCGTGTTGGATCTTGCCTAGCCATCTTGTCTCAAGAGGACCACAATGGAAATACGTCCCAGACTTTATTGTGTGTTATCCTCGATGATTTTCCTCATGTGCATGTATGGCTTTTTCAAGTTTTATGTGTGCTTGTTTTTTTTAAATGGTCGAATTAATAAACTAAACTAAACTCAAATTCATGCTCTCTCTCTCGCTCTCTCTCTCGCTCTTGCTCTCTCTCTCGCTCAAACACACACACACACACACATTTGAGGTCCAAATTAATTCTGACCGCCTATTTCTTTCTATCTTATCCTCATCCTGGATTGACATGTCTCTTGGCTTTGGTTACGGGTGTCCAGTTGTTAATGCAAAATCCACCTGCGGCGCCTGATGCATAGAAAATCATCCCAGGTGCACGTTGCACAAGAAACAGCCAAATGACGCAGATAACCTTCCGATAAAATAAGAAATGTGCTGCGGATTAAATGGCTTAAGTGGAGAATAAAATAATTGAACATAGGCCATACTCCACGTCTTCAAGCCCATTTGACAGACGAAATATCGATAGAGGAAACACCATATATGTTATGGAGCAGGTCTAGGCCTATTGTTTTGCCGATTAGCAATTCATTTCACCAGCTATGTTTTACCAAATACTTTGGTGACACTTTACATTAGGTCCACATGGTATAATGCATTATGCAACAACACATCATATGATTAATCTATAATGCATTTTGAGACGTGTAGCCTAATAGTGTTATCTCTGTAGCTCAGCTGGTAGAGCACGGCGCTTGTAACGCCAAGGTAGTGGGTTCGATCCCCGGGACCACCCATACACAAAAATGTATGCACGCATGACTGTAAGTCGCTTTGGATAAAAGCGTCTGCTAAATGGCCTATTATATTATTATCATTTTAGTAGCTTTTAGCCAAATGTGTTGACAAGTTGAAATTGTCAAAAATAATTGTATAACCCATATTCTCTGGGCGGATGCAGGTGACCTGCTATTTATATAAAACATATTGGCACTCAATTAGGCTACAGCAAGTCGATTTTATAATTTATTCTACTTCCTATACACCACAAAATCAACTAGGCATACTATAGGCCTATATAGCCTACATCAGAAAGAAACGACTGTGCACAACAGGCCAACATTTAAGACATATCAATATATACCATATATATTTAAATAATTATATATTTAAACGTGTAGCCCTACATAATACTGCAACAAATATTCCCACTGGGACAATAAAGTCAGTAAAGTATAATTTGATTCAGTATAATAACCTCTGATTAGGTTTTTATTGTGGAACTGTTAGATATTACTTGCTAGATATTGCTGCACTGTCGGAACTAGAAGCACAAGCATTTCGCTACACTCGCAATAACATCTGCTAACCATGTGTATGTGACCAATACATTTGATTTGATTTGATTTGATATACTCCACTGGTTTTACCTGCAGAGGCTGAAACTATTCCGAGGCTAGAGCTGTATTTTGGTAATTGTGTTTTCACCCTACTGACCTGTAGACATAGTCCGTCTGCGTTATATGACCTACAGTGAATATCGAATAATCGTTTTACAGTAAATAGCCTATAAAATATCAGTAAACACAAATGACAGATTAGTTAATCTGATTTGGAGAATAAAAATGCCGGGCTCAAGAGCTATTTTCCTATTGAAGCTTCAGTGACCTACATCCATGGGCACAGACGTCAATTCAAGGTCTATTCCACGTTGGCTCAACGTAATTTCATTGAAACGACGTGGAAATAACGTTGATTGAACCAGTGTGTGCCCAGTGGGTTGTGCTCTCTCACATTGCACATTTCTTACCACTTTATTTTTTGACCATGTGAATTGACGCGTAGCCTAATAAGGACATCGACCCCCACTCTCTATAGTAAGCAGTTCCAAAACACACCAGGTTTCAAGAGACAGTGAACAACACAAAAAAGGTCAACAGACAGAGACAGAGTAAGAAACAGAGAGACATAGTATGAAACACGGAGAAAGCTGCGCGTCAGCCATTGAAATAGCAAAATAGCCCGGTATCAGTCAGACATATTTATCCGAGGATTAATCTCCGTTGTGTGAATCAGATGAGAACGCCACGGTGCATGCACTTATTTAATTAGCGGCCGGCGCTCCGGGAGGCTGGTTCAGCCGGCGCGGTGATGGGGGCGCGGACGAACGGCCCGGTTGCGAGCCAGCCCCTCTCATTACGCACACAATTACCACTTAAATTGCTGCTGCATCCTGCGATAATTGGGGATTCTGGAGATGCCCAAGAGCAGCTCTCCACCCCACTGCAGCAACAGATTGTGTGTGTGCGCGTGTGTGTGTGTGTGCGTGCGTGTGTGTGTGTGAGAGAGTGGGAGAGAGAGAGAGAGAGAGAGAGAGAGAGAGAGAGACCTTTCATTGGGATTTAGCACCCCATGGAAAAATAAATGAACTATTTTTTCCCCAGCAAGAATTCTGAATGAGAGATCATTAGACAAATTCAATACATTTCCTTAATTCAACCCTATAACTTTAGATAGCTACTTATATGGACTATTCAAACACGTCAGGCAGCTTGTCAGTACAGATCCAGTCACCTCAGTTAGACATGTGATCTCGCTGAGTATGTGACAACACATACATCTGCTAGTGACATGGTTGCAAAGCTGTCATCAATGCAAAGGGTGGCTATTTGAAGAATCTCAAATATAAAATACATTTTGATTTGTTTAAACAATTTTCTGGTTACTACATGATTCCATATGTGTTATTTCATAGTTTTGATGTCTTCACTATTATTTTACAATGTAGAAAATAGTGAAAACAAATAAAAACCCTTGAATGAGTAGGTGTTCTAAAACTTTTGACCGGTAGTGTACATCCGGGTCTGGATAAACATCACCATGACAAAAAGTTCGATTTAAATGTTCAGTAGAAAACCCAGATTGACTGATAGCTACTCTACAGAGACCAGTATCTTAAGATAACTTCCTGTTGAAAGGTCTTCTTCTTCCTGTACAGTGATTGATAGACAGCCTGTCAGGCCAATAGGAACAGGAAATGGTCTGTGAGTATGAGCTATGAGCCTATGAGCTCAGCCCCTGAGCGTTCGGGGGGGTTCGTCCCGCCCCGGACATCCTGCTAATGCTCCGGCGCAGGCTGTCACAACAGGGAAGCCATGCCTCCCACGTCCCTCCCCCATGCACCCCCCGACCCTCACCGATCTTTCCATTTTATTGTGTTTTTACAAATCAGGCATCACCGTGGGAAGCACAGCACGGAAATAAAAAAGAAAGGGAATGAAAGGTTATTTAAAGAACGGATACAAGCCGACGGTGCCGAAAGCCGGGTCTGACCACGCCCCATCATGCAATGCTAATAGTGTTGGCAGGAGTTTGTTTTTGCTAAAGCCGGTTAAATCTTCTCTCCTTGTGGGAGGTGAAATAACACAACAGATTTCACGCAGCAGGAGTGGCTGGTCCAATCAGCTGTTGGCTAGAAATGTAAACACGGAGCATGATCGTCTAATGAACATTCACGTTGATAATAACAATTTCATTATCATAATGGAATGTTACCAGGATATGTCTGTAAACATTATGCACCCTGAACCCATTTGACTGCCCGGTATTCAAACCCCGGGTCTCCTGCATGTCATAAGTCTGTGTTAGCCCTTGGAGCTAAAGTCTAGGCATTAGCTTGGGAGCTAACACAAATCTTCAGATGCCAGGCAAAGCTTTTTGAGCTTGTGAGCTTGGTTCACAAAAAAACACCTCTGTTACAACCCAAACCATCTTCCTTCATTCTAAGTTTGGGGTTTAGATGTAAGATTTCATTTCAGTGAAGTGGAAATGCCAGGTTCATCATGAAATTCACCTCTGTCGTTTATTTTCTCCCTTTCATTTCCTCATTCCCTCCAGTCCTATTTGGCTTTCCCTTTCATTTCCTCATTCCCTTCGGTGCTATTCGGCTTCCCTTTCCTTTCCTCATTCCCTCCAGTCCTATTCGGCTTTCCCTTTCATTTCCTCATTCCCTCCAGTCCTATTCGGCTTTCCCTTTCATTTCCTCATTCCCTCCAGTCCTATTCGGCTTTCCCTTTCCTCTCATCAATACCACTTTGAGAGTAATGGACTATCAGGCAGGATAACTTGATTGGCTGCACCTCATCTGAGGGGGGAAAGAGGATAATTAAACAAGGCTGGAGAAGGTAGGTGTGTGTGTGTGAGAGAGAGAGAGAGAGAGAGAGAGAAGGAGAGGGAGAGGGAGAGTGAGTGGGAGAGGGAGAGACAGGGAGAGAGGGAGAGACAAGGAGAGAGAGAGAGAGAGAGAGAGAGAGAGAGAGAGAGAGAGAGAGAGGGAGAGAGAGAGAGAGAGAGAGAGAGAGAGAGGGAGATGGAGAAAGAGAGAGAGAGAGAGAGAGAGAGAGAGAGAGAGAGAGAGAGAGAGAGAGAGAGAGAGAGAGAGGGAGGGAGAGAGAGAGAGAGAGGGGGAGAGAGAAAGAGAGAGAGAGGGGGAGAGAGAAAGAGAGAGAAAGCAAGGAAGTCATAGTAAACTCATAGTAAAGGAAATATGTTCAGATGGGGACAGAGGGACGAGTATAATGCAGGACAGTGTATGATTTCTGTGACATTCTGGGCTCTATAATTGAAACGGTTGGCCATGTGTAAACATGGTGTGTGTTTTCAGTAAGCCAACCATGACACATGATGTGTGTGGATTGGCTGTTTGTTTCTGGCCTTAGAGAAGCTTTCCTCCCTCCACATTGAGTTTAGTCTGTGTGTAAGTATCACTATGGACCTTTACGGTGACCGTGTGTGTGTGTGTGTGTGTGTTTGGACCAACAGTTTGATGTGGAGATTGATAGGTGGAGATCACACACATTTCTTCTGAGTAACAATCTCCTCTCTCTTTCCAGATCTCCTCCTGTTTCCTCTCTCTTTCCAGATATCTACCTGTTTCCTCTCTCTTTCCAGATCACTCCCTGTTTCCTCTCTCTTTCCAGATCTCTTCCTGTTTCCGCTCTCTTTCCAGATCTCTTCCTGTTTCCTCTCTCTTTCCAGATCTCTTCCTGTTTCCTCTTTCTTTCCAGATCTCTTCCTGTTTTATCTCTCTTTCCAGATCTCTTCCTGTTTCCTCTCTCTTTCCAGATCTCTTCCTGTTTTATCTCTCTTTCCAGATCTCTTCCTGTTTCCTCTCTCTTTCCAGATCCCCCTCTGTTTCCTCTCTCTTTGCCACATCTCTCTCTCCCGCTCTCTTTCTTTCTTTCTTTCTTTCTTTCTTTCTTTCTTTCTTTCTTTCTTTCTTTCTTTCTTTCTTTCTTTCTTTCTTTCTTTCTTTCTCTTCTCTCTCTTTCTCTTTCTTTCTTTCTCTTTCTCTTTCTTTCTCTCTCTCTCTCTCTCTCTCTCTCTCTCTCTCTCTCTCTCTCTCTCTCTCTCTCTCTCTCTCTCTCTCTCTCTCTCTCTCTCTCTCTCTCTCTCTCTCTCTCTCTCTCTCTCTCTCTCTCTCTCTCTCTCTCTCTCTCTCTCTCTCTCTCTCTCTCTCTCTCTCTCTCTCTCTCTCTCTCTCTCTCTCTCTCTGTCTCTCTCTCTCTCTCTCTCTCTCTCTCTCTCTCTCTCTCTCTCTCTCTCTCTCCCCCCCAGGCCCTTCATGGCGCCCATCTGCTGTGTGCGAGTCCTAATTAATTACATAGTCATTTCCTTTGCGCTCGCCGCATCTGAAGGTGCCTCAAGTGCGCCAGCCTGCCACAGCAAGTTCATCAAAATGCTAATGTATCCAAATTATAGTTGTGATTAACATTTCACAGTTTCCGCGCTCGGTGGGCAAATGTATTCCTCCACCAGGCTCGACGGTACTCCTCACCTTCTCCTTCTCTCTCTCTCTCTCTCTCTCTCTCTCTCTCTCTCTCTCTCTCTCTCTCTCTCTCTCTCTCTCTCTCTCTCTCTCTCTCTCTCTCTCTCTCTCTCTCTCACACACACACACACACACATACATACATTCACATACACACACACACACACACATACATACACACAGAAGATGGACCAGAAGGACCAACCTCCAAACTCTTATTATACGTGTGTTAAGCCCTGATGCTGATGCCGAGGCGTTCTGACTGTAGTTGTCCTGCTTTCAGCTGCTTCTCTGACACCTCCTTCCAGCTGCTGAGAGTCACATGGAAAGCAGTGCATCCTGGGTAACAGTTGGACGTGCCAGGAGGACATATGTGATCCGAACATAAATGGTATCCTTCTAATTTCGTTGTCTCTTTAGTTGGAATATTCTTATATTTTCCTTACCAGAACAGGTCATTTAGAAAAAATACACATCATATACTGGGCCATTGACACATCTAACACACATGCACACGCTCATAGGCTACTCATACACAAGCCCCTGGTGTGGCTTCGTTCATCACTCAGTCTTAAGCAGTGGTTATTGAGGCATTAAATATGTCTACACAGGGCTCAGTAAAGTGCTGTCAGATCAGTGTTCCCCTGTGACTGAAGACGGGGTCTCTGTTTGCATACAGACAGGTTGGGAGATTGGGAACGTCTGCTGATCTGAGGAGCTGAAGCCGTAACCGGGGCGCCCGACACTCGGGCGTTAGTGCCATTATGGGATGTCACCGCTGAAGAGAGGCAGCCCTTCAGTGGGATTACAGAGGTTCCCGGAGAAATTGAGCGGAATTGGAAATGGGGGTCCATGATTCGGGGATACGGTTCTCTCCTGTGTGTGTGCGTGCATGTGTGTGCATGTGTGTGTGTGTGTGAGGCACGTGACAGGAACACACACAGACATGCACACATGCTCACATGCTCACACAAACACAGAAATTGAAATGTGTTAAAATGTATAGCTGCAAATTTGCTTAGTGAGGTATAGGGAATCTTGTAAACCTTTGTATTAGCATTTATTGTTTCATCTGCTGATATGTTTTGGTTTATTAAGACACCCATTAGTCCATCATGTTCATACAATGTTCAATACTACTGCGTTTTTCATATAGAAACCAGGAGAACAGTACAGCAGAGGCCATCCATGTAATCTGCCCTTCCCACCTCCATACCTCCTCCCCTTCTCCTTCTTATGGGGGAGGGGCAGGCGGTCAGGTTTCCCTTTGGGATCCACTCTCCCATGTCGTTAAAGTAAACACTCTCTCTGACCCTGCCAGGGGGGCGACCATTAACACCCCAGCCTTCAGCCTAGAGGTCACCCCAGCCTTCAGCCCAGAGATCACCCCAGCCTTCAGCCCAGAGGTCACCGAGGTCACAGAGGGGCAGCCTGCAGTAATAGAGAGATGGCAGAGAGCCAACAGTGTGTGTGTGTGTGCGTGTGTGTTTATGTGCGTGAGGGACAGCATGAGCGAGAGGGAGATAGAGAGTGTGTGAATGTGTGAGTGCGTGTGTGTACAATTCCACTATACCGGGCTAAAAGCAATCAAAGACACAGATTGACGCGTGGCCGACGCTCCTCTGGTCTATACATATGAAATGGATTTCTGACCGACTCTCCTCTGGTCTATTCATATGAAACGTCTTTCTGACCGACCCTCCTCTGGTCTATACATATGAAACGGCTTTCTGATCGACTCTCCTCTGGTCTATTCATATGAAAAGGCTTTCTGATCGACCCTCCACTGGTCTATACATATGAAACTGCTTTCTGACCGACTCTCCTCTGGTCTATACATATGAAACTGCTTTCTGACCGACCCTCCTCTGGTCTATACATATGAAACGGCTTTCTGATCGACTCTCCTCTGGTCTATTCATATGAAAAGGCTTTCTGATCGACCCTCCTCTGGTCTATACATATGAAACTGCTTTCTGACCGACTCTCCTCTGGTCTATACATATGAAACTGCTTTCTGACCGACTCTCCTCTGGTCTATTCATATGAAACGTCTTTCTGACCGACCCTCCTCTGGTCTATACATATGAAACGTCTTTCTGATCGACCCTCCTCTGGTCTATACATATGAAACAGTCTTCTGCTTCTATATGGATGGAACCATTGCCCCAGTGCCATAACTGTCATCATGACTGCAAAATAATGTGTTCATCTGTCTACACTCAATGGTGCAGCAAGGTGCAAGGCAGACATTGAGGCTTGCTAGTGAGTGTACTGGCCAGATATAAAGTTGCCCATCGACTCTGATCTTGGGTCAGTTTTACATTTCCCAACTAATGGTTCAGGTTAGGATTGGGGGAGGGGAAGCTGATCCTGGATCTGTTCCTAGCGCACTGGATAATAAAGAGCTATATGCTGCTCCTGTGGTTTATCTTGCACCCACATACTGACCCAGACACTTCCATAAAGAGGCAGAGCAGAGAGACCCCTCAGTCACCTGGGCCGGTGGATGGGAAGCCATGGGTGTCTGCGCACGAGCTAACCAGCCATTCTGGAGAACAGGCACGGAGACCAGACAGGGGGAAGAAAGGATAGAGCTATTCTTCACGGTAAGAAAAGGACAAAAAAAAACATCAACAAGGGTGAACCGGGCATGTTTCAGAATTCATAAGCAAGAAAAAACAGTTAAAACAGCAAAGAGCGCCTCACAAAATGGAAAATAAGATCTCTACACATCAGGATTTACAGCAAATTACAAGACTCTGTTTTAGCCCGTCCACTAATGAGTGACATCACAAGCCTCATGCAGATGCAGGATCTTAATTTGACCCCTTTCTTTGCAGGAAGAAAATAATCCTGCAGCAGGAGGATTTGAATATGTCAAGAAATATTTAGAATCGCCGCCAGGGGGCAGCTGAAGTGGTGTTTGTATGTACAATGCAGTACCGTACCTACATGGTACCTCATCTAGGCAACATGCAGGCAACAGCGCGTCTCATGTGAATTATTTTGTGGATGATAATAAATTGACATAATTATAGTACATGTAGATTTATTTTTCGTTACGGAAAATCAGTTGTTTTAGATCAATTGTTGTATTATATGTTGAAGACAACCAAAAGGCAGAATAAATGATTGGTTTCCTCAATGCCCGTGTGGTCCAGCCGTTACAGACATATGCCAGTGTCGGCATGGGTTTAGAATCCGGCCCACTGCCCTTTGACTCATGGATGAACGTCTATTTTTGACGCATTAATTCCACGTGCTTACAGGGTTAATTCCGTGTGGTTACAGGGTTAAAACAAACAGTAGCCAGTTATCGGTTTTCACACCTTTCAAGATGTCACAATGGCTAGGCTAACGGCTAGTCTACAGAATGTAGCCTATTGGAATGTAGTCAAATAACAAGGGGCCTACAATCAATACGTGCTAAATTCACCAGCACAGCTGATCTCAATTGCGACCATTCATGGTCACATCATTAATGCTCCTTAAAAGATGATGTCGGTGTTACCCTTAGTCCTGGTTGCAACCAAAGTCTTTCAAGATACGTTCACCCTCTGGTTGGTATTGTAATTGGAACAACTTAGTCCTTTTTGAACAGACTAAGGGCAATTTATCTATTTGACAAGCATTCAGTGCAATATAAATAAAGTATTTCCTCGTTTACCACAGCAAATCTGTGGCAATTTACCCGACACTTTGTATGAATGGAAACTAATGTTGCTGTAGCCTACTGTTATTATTTTATTAGTTTCCTATTTATGTTAACCCAAAAGTGTCTGGTATGGTAATTTCTTATCAAGATCGGGGGTACAATATCCCTGGACTCTCCATATTTAAAATGTGTAAATAACTGCCAGAAGGACGTCGGCCGGAAACAAACCCCCACTGACATGGTAGGCCAATATGTCTGCCCTGAAGGCAGCAGCCCTAACCACTAGACAACCCCAGGCCATGATTGAACAAAATGTTGACCTTAGAATACACTTGACACTTGTATGTCGTAGCCTAGTGGAGACCAATATCTATCTTGTATTATTAAGCTATATGAAACGACAGTTGTTGATGTGTGGCTGCATTTCAGAAAATGTTTTGTACATTTGAATGTTGCAGTAATAGAACCTAGGTCTAGCGTTTTAGCGAGCCCTGATCCCAATGACTCGACTGCCCCTGCATGGAGATAAAGAAAACGGCTCTTTTTCAGGGACTCACTAGGCTCATTTGAATATCCGGATGCAGTAGAAAAACATCTGTGACAAAAGAGTGATCAAGTTAAGATCTGACATCTGTAATCCCCCCCTAACAATTACAGGGGCATAGACATCGTTCTCCGTAGCCGGAACCATCTGGTGTTTCCCAAACTGCAACCTTTTCTCTATGAACTTTGGGACGCATCCCAGGCTTCAGGACATCTCATTCGCATTGGAAACGGTCTGGGAGCTGCTTTACTGGATGGATTTATACCAGGGCCCAGAGTCCTCTAACCAGTGATTGAATGCCTGTGTGCATGTGTTGAGCTGACTCGGCAGGGATCTGTCAGGGGACTCATAAGGAGGCAGGTCTGAATAAGGCGTGGGATAGGACAGGAGAGTGTGTGTGTGTGTGTGGGGGAGGGGGGGCTGCATGTGTCATGTGTTTGTGTGTGTTCACAGTCACGCACAGGTTTGAGTGTGTGTCTATGTGTCCATTTGTAAGGTGTGTCTGTGTGTCCACATCGCATGTGTGTCCATTTGTAAGGTGTGTCTGTGTGTCCACATCGCATGTGTGTCCATTTGTAAGGTGTGTCTGTGTGTCCCCATCGCATGTGTGTCCATTTGTAAGGTGTGTCCATGTGTGTCCACATCGCATGTGTGTCCATTTGTAAGGTGTGTCTGTGTGTCCACATCGTATGTGTGTCCATTTGTGTGTGTGTCGTTATAGTCGTATACTGTAGTTTATGAAGATAATGACCTGAGACAGATGTGGTTTGCGTCCCAACTGGCACCCTAGTCCCTAAATAGTGCACTACTTTTGACAAGAGACCTATGGGAATGCCCTATATACTGTACTTGAGTAAAAGTAAAGATACCTTAATAGAAAATGACTCAAGTGAAAGTCACCCAGTAAAGGTCCAAAAGTATTTGTTTTCAAATATACTTAAGTACCAAAGTAAAAGTAACAGTTAAAATAATTTGAAATTCCTTACATTAAGCAAACCAGACTGCACGATTTTTGATTTTCTTTGACGGACAGCCAGGGGCACACTCCAACACTTATGAAATCATTTACAAACTAAGCATTTGTGTTTAGTGAGTCCGCCAGATCAGAGGCAGTAGGAATGATCAGGGATGTTCTCTTGATAAGTGTGTGAATTGGACCATTTTCCTGTCCTCTTAAGCATTCAATATGCAACCAGTACTTGTGTGTGTCAGAGAAAATGTATGGAGTAAAAATTACATTATTTTCTTTAGGAATGTAGTGAAGTAAAAGTAAAAGTTGTCAAAAATATAAATAGTAAAGTAAAGTACAGATACCATAAAAAACTACTTAAGTAACACTTGAAAGTATTTTTACTTAACTACTTTACACCACTGCCTATATAGGGAATAGGGTGCAATTTGGGACACAGATGTGGTCTCATCCCTGAACAGGCAGAGGATACGGAGAGGGTTCTTATGTCATCATTATCCAGACAGAGCGGGAGAAATATGGAACAATTTTGTTAGCATGTCATGGAAAACATACTTTATGATGGATAAAGAGATCTAAACTATAAGCTCCATTTATATGCTATTGAGGCTTCCAGTCTCATTCACTTCCACAGTTGCCATTTCATTAAGCAACAGGGTGAAAACAAAGGACAAGGCCTTGACGAGTGTGTTGTTTGGGGAAATAAGTGAACGGTATCAGTAGACGTAAGCCTAATTTATACCCTATGCAATATTATGTAACGTAAGAACTACAGTTAGCTAAGCAAAAATGCACAAACGTGTGCAGCCTCACAATTTATAACTCAACGCAAATACGCAGGGTCTGCTTTTTTGAGTAGCTAATTGCGTTCTTGCGTTGCATATGAATTAGGCTTTACACAGTCACAGTATGTCTGCCTAAAAAACTGAAGTCAGTCTGGCTGAATGTCTTTGCTGATGTCATCAGTACGCCAAGGTAGTGGGTTCGATCCCCGGGACCACCCATACACAAAAATGTATGCACGCATGACTGTAAGTCGCTTTGGATAAAAGCGTCTGCTAAATGGCATATTATTATTATCAGTAATCGACAAAATCACATTTCTCGAAAATTAATCAAATCTGGAAAATGAAACTGTGGTGGTGTAGGGTAGACAGCAGGAGCAGCTGTAGCCACGATAGGATCACCTACTTTTCATTTATGAGGACATCAGCTTTAGCCTGGTACCAACCATTGATCAATGGTGAAACAGAGTTTGTATTCCAGGCTAGCACATTGGCCGTAAAATAGGAGCCGGGAAGTTGTGGGACATAAAACAGGCACCTTTTAATGTAATATTGATTTACAAACAACATGCTAAACACTGTTTGGTTACGGATCGTTAATTCCGTCCCTCAACGAATCGCACTTGGCTGAACTGGGGGGTGCATACCACATGATACCCTATTCCCTTGATAGTGCACTACTTTTGACCAGAGCCGTATGGGTCGTGGTCAAAAGTAGTGCACTATAAAGGTAATAGGGTAACATTTAAACTGGTATCAGTGGACTGGAAGTGTCGGTATGGGTAGACAGAGACACATGCAACAAGTGTAGGGTGTCCTGGTGTCTAGACAGCCAGCTATACAGTAGCACCCAGTCTAGAGGACTGGTTTTATAACAAAGGGATAGATCACCAGAACGCAATACAAAATCAATGATGAGAGGTGGTGAGAAGATCGTTTTTTTCATTTCACTCTACTGCAGTGCAGGGAATGATTGTAAGGGAACCATTTTATATGTGTGTCCAACACATTCAGAGAAGCAGAAAACATGTATAAAGGTGGTTCTTGAGGTGTCCAGTGACCGTTGAATGTATTTAGGATTTTTACTACCGAAAGTCATAAATTCTAATCGATTATTACAAATAACCAATCCCACTTTGAACAAAACATTTTTAAGACTTACCGAAGCCTTCATAAACTCTTTATAAGACATAAGCTATGAACAAGCTGGGAAGTATCTAAGCAGACTTTATCAATGAAGACTCGACATTTCAAGAAACGAAATAACTGTATACTAAAAAGTATTACATTTCTTAGAAAGTAAGGGCCATATGGGTTACGAAGCAGCTTATTAATGCTATTGTTCCAAACTGTTGGCAAACTGCTGAGACACCGGGGGTCCTTCATTATGGTAATGCTTTAAAACCTCTTATGGCCAGGCTTGCTAAATGTTATCACAAAATGGCTCCCAGACCACCGTCTGATGTACTTACAGAGGCAAGACACTGCTGTAGCAAAGATGGCTTCCATACGCATTTTCTAACCATTTCCACATGAACGGCACACAACTGCAGGAAAGCTGTACACCCTGCCAGAGTCATAAACTTGTTTGTTTTGTTGTTGTTGTTTGGTATAGAGACAAAAATAAAACAACAAAGCTGTTTCTAATCCTTTATCCTTACTGAACTGCCACCCAAAGTGAGATTCAACTCCAAACCATATGCAATGGCCATATCCACTAACAGTAAGCGCATGTTTTATGTTAATGTTTCTGCTGGAATAATCCCACCCGCCTCCCTCCCCCTTTGCATGTTTTCCTGCTGTATCACAGCTATTTACATTTCATGAGCTCAGTAACCTTTCGTGTCGCTCACCATTGACTTGTCACAGCCTTTATTTATTGGGTCAGTGCTTTCCATGCAGGGTGGTAGTTAAAAACCCTGTGCCTGCAAGGAATGAAAATGTACATAGCAGTTAACAGGTGGCGAGTAGTTTAATGGTGGTAATTGCTTCATGGCAAATGTAGCAGGAGGGGAGGCGTTTGACCACTGTTGCTCTGAGCTCTGAGAGTCGCATGAAGCATCCCAGGAGGCCTGTGTGTGTGTGTGTGTGCATGTGTGTGTGTGTGGGGCGTGGGTCTGTGTGTGTGTGTGTGTGTGTGTATGTGTCTGTGTGTGTGAGAGAGGTTGTGTGTTAGAGTGTGTGTGTGTGTAGGTATATGTGTTACTGGAGTCAGTGTGAAAGGTCAGTCTGTACCCTCTGTAGCCAAGGAAATGGTCATCAACACTCCTTTAAAGTCTTCACAGTCTGGGAGAGAGAAAATCACTGGCCACCATGACTAAACGACCGTTCATCATATTAATGGTTTGTAAGTGTATTAAAACATTTCCTTTTTATTTTCTAACTTTATAGGCATAGTATTTAGGTTTCACGTTCATATTATTTGGGGTCGTACAGTCTTTATTTCAGCAGGAGTCAAATGGAAAATGTTGTCCAATCTCAGGCACTCTGAGACATCTCTGCAGCCTATGAGACATCAGATAGTGGGTCTATAAAATATGCCCTCGCTCTTCTAATTGAATGGAATAGAACAGAGCTGTGAGGTTCTAAATGTATGGGTCTGGAATAAAGGTGTTGTTTGTGTCCTCTTATACAGGACAGATGGAGATGAACTCTTAAATGTCCTCCTGACAGCCATGCAAATGGAAGACTTTTGGAATGTTCCACAAGCCAAAACAGATGGGCCTATCAGGCTCCTTCCCTTCTCCCTGAGGGCATGGCATCACCACATATGGCCACGTTTGACTGATATCTTTTCAGAGTGATGGTTGGTTGGGAGGACAGAAAGAGGAGGGGCATGGGGCTGTCAGTCAAATGAGAATAGAACGATATGGATAAAGATATGGACAGGCAAGCACTAGTGTGAACCTTTTCATGGTAAAAACAAGATGGTTGGATTTATACATTGAAGAGTGTTTATATTTGATGGCCAGTGGGACACTCATCCTGAACCAATCAGACCAACCTGTGTATTTGTGTTGTGTGTTGTGTCTTGTGTGTGTGGTGTCGTCTGCCTTTAAATCAAATCGAATCAAATCAAATTGTATTTGTCACACACGCCGAATACAACAGCTGTAGACCTTACTGTGAAATGCTTACTTACAAGCCCTTAACCAACAATTCAGTTTTAAGAAAATAGAGTTAAGAAAATATTTACCAAATTAACTAAAGTAAAAAGATAAAAAGTAACACAATAAAACAACAATAATGAGGCTATATACAGGGGGTACCGGTACCCGGTACCGAGTCAATGTGCAGGGGTACAGGTTAGTCAAGGTAATTTGTACATGTAGATAGGGGTAAAGTGACTATGTATTTATAATAAACAGTGAGTAGCAGCAATGTAAAAACAAAGTGGGGGGGGGGTCAATGCAAATTGTCGGGGTGGCCATTTGATTAATTGTTCAGCAGTTTTATGGCTTGGGGGTATAAGCTGTTAAGGAGCCTTTTGGACCTAGACTTGGCACTCCGGTACCGCTTGCCGTGCGTAGCAGAGAGAACAGTCTATGACTTGGGTGACTGACAATTTTTTGGGCCTTCCTCTGACACCACCTAGTATATAGGTCCTGGATGGCAGGAAGCTTGGCCCCAGTGATGTACTGGGCTGTACGCATTACCCTCTGTAGCGCCTTATGGTCGGATGCCAAGCAGTTGCCATACCAGGCGTGATGCAACCAGTCAGGATGCTCTTGATGGTGCAGCTGTAGAATGTTTGAGGATCTGGGGACCCATTCCAAATCTTTTCAGTCTCCTGAGTGTGGAAAAAGGCGTTGTCATGCCCTCTTCACGACTTTCTTGGTGTGTTTGGACCATGATAGTTTGTTGGTGGTGTGGACACCAAGGAACTTGAAGCTCTCGACCCTCTCCACTACAGCCCTGTCGATGTGATTGGGGGCGTGTTCGGCCCTCCTTGTCTTGTAGTCAACGATCATCTCCTTTGTCTTGATCACGTTGAGGGAGAGGTTGTTGTCCTGGCACCACACGGCCAGGTCTCTGACCTCCTCCCTATAGGCTGTCTCATCATTGTCAGTGATCCGGCCTACCACCGTTGTGTCGTCAGCAAAATTAATGATGGTGTTGGAGTCGTGCTTGGCCATGCAGTTGTGGGTGAACAGGGAGTACAGGTGGGGACTAAGCATGCACCCCTGAGGGGCCCCTGTGTTGAGGATCAGTTTGGCAGATGTGTTGTTGCCTACCCTTACCACCTGGGGACGGCCCGTCAGGAAGTCCAGGATCCAGTTGCGGAGGGAGGTGTTTAGTCCCAGGGTCTTTAGCTTAGTGATGAGCTTTGTGGGCACCATGGTGTTGAACGCTGAGCTGCAGTCAATGAACAGCATTCTCACATAGGTGTTCCTTTTGACCAGGTGGGAAAGGGCAGTGTGGAGTGCGATTGATATTGCGTCATCTGTGGATCTGTTGGGGTGGAATGCAAATTAGAGTGGGTCTAGGGTTTCCGGGATGATGGTGTTGATGTGAGCCATGTTCAGCCTTTCAAAGCATTTCATGGCTACCGACGTGAGTGCTACGGGGCCGTAGTCATTTAGGCAGGTTACCTTCGCTTTTTTGGGCACAGGGACTATGGTGGTCTGCTTGAAACATGTAGGTTTTTGTGTCTTGTGTGTGTGTGGTGTGTGTGTGTGTGTGTGTGGTGTGTGTGTGTGTATGTGTGTGGCGTCTTGTGTCTTGTGTCTTGTGTCTTGTGTGTGTGCGGTGTGGTGTCTTGTGTGTGTATGTGTGTGTGTGTGTGTGTGTGGTGTGTGTGTGTGTGTGTGTGTGGTGTGTGTGTGTGGTGTCTTGTGTCTTGTGTGTGTGTGTGTGTGTGTTTGTGTGTGTGTTTGGAGAAGGTGGTGCTTTCTGTACCCTTGAGTGCCATGCATACAGGGACCTTTGACATGTTTGGATCCTTTTTTCATAAATTTGATTGGCGGATTCAAATAAAGTATTTAAAGTGTGTGTGTGTGTGTGTGTGTGTGTGTGTGAGTGAGTGTGTGAGTGAGTGAGTGAATGTGTGTGAGTGTGTGTGTGTGTGTGAGTGAGTGTGTGTCTGTGAGTGTGTATGTGAGTGATTGAATGTGTGTGAGTGTGCGTAGCACATATGTTTGCATGTGTGTATCCATGTGTAAGACAGACAGACAGAGAGAGCTATCATGAAACTGACCGTGAAGAAGAGAGAGAATAAGAGAGAGAAGAAGAGAGAGAAGAGAGAGGAAAAGAGAGAGAAGAAGAGACAGAACAGAGAGAAGAAGAGAGAGAAGAGAGAGAGAAGAAGAGAGAGAATAGAGAGTGAAGAATAGAGAGAAGAGAGAGAAGAGAGAGAAGAAGAGAGAGAAGAAGAGAGAGAAGAAGAGAGAGAAGACGAGAGAGAAGAGAGAGAAGAAGAGAGAGAAGAAAAGAGAGAAGACGAGAGAGAAGAGAGAGAAGAGAGAGAGAAGAAGAGAGAGAAGAAGAGAAGGAAGAAGAGAGAGAAGAAGAGAAGGAAGAAGAGAGAGAAGAGAGAGAGAAGAACAGAGAGAAGAAGAGTGAGAAGAGAGAGAAGAGAGAGAAGAACAGAGAGAAGAAGAGTGAGAAGAGAGAGAAGAGAGAGAAGAGAGAAGAACAGAGAGAAGAAGAGTGAGAAGAGAGAGAAGAAGAGAGAGAAGAGAGAGAAAAAGAAGAGAGAAGACAATAGTGATAGATACACAATAAAATAGAATGACAGAATGAGAGGGGGATGCGGCAGGGAGATGGTGCTCTCCCGCTGTGGTTTCTGGCAGCTCACATTGGAGACCTGTCATTCCAGCAGCAGGGACTCCAGCCACTACACGGCATTCAGCAGAGACACGGGGAGACAAATAAATCACTGGAACACACACAGCCCAGCTTAGCATGGCCGCTATGCTACGGCTAACACAGACGGTCTAGCTTAGCATACCCGCTTGGCTATGGCCACGGCTAACCGCGGCTAGAAAGTCTGCTTGGCTAAAGATGGGCTTAGCACACCTGCTTCGGCTAACACATACTGCAAAGCTCGGCTTAGCATATACCTGCTACAGCTCTACTTCTCAAGCCTGCTACGGCTAACACACCAGTGCATCTTGGCATGAGCATATCTGCTAGGCTACGGCTTAAACACACAGGCCAGCTTACCACACCCGCTATGGCTAACACACACAGGCTATGGCTAACATATACAAGTTTCAAGTTTTATTAGTCGTACGTACTGGATACACATGGCATACACCGTCCAATGAAATGCTTACTTACATTTACATTACATTTTAGTCATTTAGCAGACGCTCTTATCCAGAGCGACTTACAGTTAGTGAATACATATTTTTTTATACTGGCCCCCCGTGGGAAACGAACACACAACCCTGGCGTTGCAAACGCCATGCTCTATCAACTGAGCTACATCCCTGCCGGCCATTCCCTCCCCTACCCTGGACAACGCTGGGCCAATTGTGCGCCGCCCATGAGTCTCCCGGTCGCGGCCGGCTGCGACAGAGCCTGGATTCGAACCAGGATCTCTAGTGGCACAGTTAGCACTGCGATGCAATGCCTTAGACCACTGCGCCACTCAGGAGGCCAGGTTCCTTCTGGACAATGCAACAACAATAATAAATAATATAAGATAAGAATAGGAACATAAAGTAAATGGCTCAGTAGAATATAATAAACATTTAGCATAAGTATAATACAGGAAGCCACAATTTATAATCCAATATTTACATGTTTGGGGAAGACTGGATTGGGGGCAAGTGTTTATATTGTGCAGTATTTAGCAATCTGGTAGCAGCAGTTGTGATATGTGATATGTGTGTAGCATGAATGTATATATATGTGGATGTCTGTATGGGTGTGTGTGTGACTGAGTACATGTGTGCTAAGGTGTGGAGAATCCGAGCAGGTGGTCAGTCCAGTTCAAGTGTTCAGCAGTCTGATGGCTTGCAGATAGAAACTGTCTCTGAGCGTGTTGGTATCAGACCTCCTGCTCCTATACCGTCTGCCCAAAGGTAAGGGATTGAACCGCTCATGACTGGGGTGTGTGGGGTCCTTGATGATGCTGCAGACCTTCCTCAGGCACCGTTTTGAATAAATGTCCTGGATGGGTGGGAGCACGGTCCCAGTGATGTAGTGGGTCATCTTCACCAACCTCTGGAGGGCCGTGCAGTCTTGGACGGCGCAATTCCCATACCAGGCTGTGATGCATCCAGTCAGGATGATCTCGATGGTGCAGGCTATGGCTAACACATACAGGCTATGGCTAACACACACAAGCTATGGCTAACACATACAGGCTATGGCTAACACATACAGGCTATGGCTAACACATACAGGCTATGGCTAACACACACAGGCTATGGCTAACACATACAGGCTATGGCTAGATTATACAGGCCATCTTAGCACGCTCTTCACCGCTAACACACACAAGCCATCTAAGCATGTCAGCTACAACTAACTCACACAGCCCGGTTTAGCACTCCTGCTATCGGTAACAGACCAAGCTTAGCCTCTACCACACCATATTACTCACACTCATCTTAGCTTTGTCTGCCCACTACAATATTATTTTGCAGATTGTTTTACTCTTGTAATTTAACTTAGCCTGAATGCTAGATGTTAGTTACCAAGCATAGCGTGAAAGATCTTTAAAACCAAGCCTGTTTGCCAACATAGTTACAGCTAACACACAAAACGTAGCTTGCTCACTACTGCTAATACACACAACCAAGTCGTTCTTACCTAGCTAGCTTACTTAGCAGGCTACACCCATCCACTCCTGCCTCGACTTTGTAGCCAACACTGCGACAGAAATCTAAGCTGGCTTGCTACAGCTGTTATAGCACTTGTACAGTGTCTGACATTCTGAAAATGTTGTATTTTACTGGTCACGTAGTAGGCTATATTAGCATTTTGTTTTATTTTTACATAAACAGCGACTGAAAGGGATTTACAAGAAAGTGAGCCTTAGAAAAGCTCTACTCAACACTTAGCTTCGCTGTAAGACACGTGTCAAACTCATTCCACAGAGGGCAGAGTGTCTGCGGGTTTTCACTCCTCCCTTGTACTTGATTGATGAATTAAGGTCACTAATTAGTAAGGAACTCCCCTCACCTGGTTTTCAAGGTCTTAATTGAAAGTAAAAAACAAAAAACAGTAGACACCAGGACCTCCACGGAATTAGTTTGCTGCTGGACGTCTCTAATAATAGCACTGGAATGTCTTGTAGGATTACATGTGTTGTAGACAATTAGAAAGACAGAATATTCTGCCAGGAATGACCAACAGAGTTGCAGAACCCTTTTAAATGGTGTCTGCCCTGGGTGTAAATTAGTCTCAGGCTTGTAAAGAATGACCCATCCCACATATACTGTATCTCACCTCCTCCAAGCTGCTTTCACTCCCTCTATGGCGTGAGGGATAAATAGGCTGCTGACACCAGGACAGGAAGACAACTCAAGGCTCCTGAAAGTGACTGTAACAGGGTTCATCACCAGCAATGTTCTATTATATGCAATGTTTCTCAATCTAGCAGCGGTAGTGTTGTGATGATAAGGGCCTTAAACTGCTGAAGAGCATATCGGAATTAAACACTCAATCCTATCCTTTGTGGATAACAGGATATACATTTTTTGGACAATTACATGCAAGAACTTGTATATAAATACAAGTTCCTGGGTTGACTGGGAAACAATAGACTGTCTGGTCCCTGGTTTACTGGCTCCACTTCAAATGAAGAGGAAGTGACAGGCAGTGTCATCTCGTTTCATCTCACAATGCAATGGGTAAAAAGCATATAACCCTTCAATTGGGACACAAATGACAGACTGTCCTCTTGGAACAAGCGATTCTTCGGTTTGTGTTTGAAACTGGCAGCAAAGAAGACTATATATTTACAATAAACAAAACTCCTGTAATCAATCTTCCAGTCTTGACGCTGCAACCTCTACCAAAAGCCTGTGTCAGAGTTAGATGTAACTCATGGAATAGGATGATGCAGTCAGTCTCTCTCACTGTCAAATTGTGATGACTGCAAAACACACAGGGCCTGGAGGTTACTGACCATGCTCCATTTGGACCAAGTCACCACTGAGCTGAGTCATACTTTGGTAAAAACAACCACTTTGTGTCAGTACACTGGAGATGGTCCTACTTCCCCATCTACCAGCCGCATAATTATCTACAGAGGAGTGAAGCATCTTCTTCAGCGTCTCTATGCCTAAAGCAGACAATTTGCTTCCTTTATGGCAGCCAGCTTGTTGAATGAGGGTAGTGATATATCGCTGTAAAAATATTTGCACACTTGCGGGGCTCCTTCGACAGATTTGCTGACATCTTGAAATAATCCAAAAATATAACAGAAAAAAGACCCGCTCCTTGATCTCAAGCCCAGGTAGTGTTCTCTGCAATTATAGTAGGCATCTGAAAAAATGAAGGTTGACACACGCTACTATGATGACAAGTGACCATACTACGTCCAGACCTGGTTTCAAATACTATTTGAGATCTTCAGCTTTGCCTGTTACAATGGAACCAAGAAAAGTACCAAAAGTGCAAACCCCGTCGACCTGGCACTCCAGTCAGACTAGAGCAAACGTTAGAAGTATTTGATCGCAGGTCTGACTGTGTCATGCGTGATGGACCATCCTTAGCATCAGAGAAAGTGTATGGATCAAATAGAAACAGATACACCGCTGACGTACACAGAGTTGAAGAGATGAAGGGGAGGAGACAGGTTAAGGAAGGATTTTTAAGCCTTGAGACAATTGAGACATGGATTGTGTATGTGTGCCATTCAGAGGGTGAATGGGCAAGACAAAATATTTAAGTGCCTTTGAACGAGGTATGGTAGCAGGTACCAGGCGCAATGGTTGTGTCAAGAACTGCAACGCTGCTGGGTTTTTCACGCTCAACAGTTTCCCGTATGTATCAAGAATGATCCACCGCCCAAAGGACATCCAGCCAACTTGACACAACTGTTGGAAGCATTGGAGTCAACATGGGCCAGCATCCCTGTGGAATGCTTTCAACACCTTGTAGATTCCATGCCCCGACGAATTGAGGCTGTTCTGAGGGCAAAAGGGGGTGCAACTCAATATTAGGAAGGTGTTCTTAATGTTTTGTACACTCAGTGTATACAAGGGTTGCATGTTTCGTCACAATATTGTTTTGATAGTTCATTTTGGACTGATGCCTGACTGAGCATTCTACTCAATGCATCGTCAATGAGCGCTGATGAAGATTTAATCAAAAGTGTATTACAGTGGCTTGGAAATATAATAGGAGGCAAATAATTAGTAGGAAAACCTTTAATCATTATTTTGACGTCGCCAGATTGACTTTAGATGTGTGAGTCAGCTAAGATTGAGGGGAGGACACCGGATTTTAGCTAGCTAACGTTAGCATTGCTAGCTATTTTTGACTAACTTTGCTAGCTAATGACAACATTGCCATCTGCCAAAAGTAAACATTACTATATGATAATAAAATCAAAGTTGTTTCCTACTAAATATTTGACTGCTTTAGCAATGTCATTGTATTTCCAGGCACTATAGTGTAATTTAGAATTAACAGCCGTTAGCCTCTGTCCAGAATGACTGGGTTTATCGTGATTTTAGGGCACCACTCTGGCGCTGCCGGTAGAGGGTTGAGAACGTTCAAAACAATGGCATGACTCGACCGAGTGACGTAACTGCAACCTATGAATATTATACTACACTACACTACACTACACTACACTATACTATACTATACTATACTATAATACACTACACTACACTATAGTATACTATACTTTACTACACTATACTGCAATATACTACACTACACTACACTACACTACACTATACTATACTATACTATACTATACTATAATACACTACACTACACTATAGTATACTATACTTTACTACACTATACTGCAATATACTACACTACACTACACTACACTATACTATACTATTCTATACTACACCATGCTACACTATACTATACTACACTACACTACACTACACTATACTATACTATAATATACTATGCTACACTACACTACACTACACTACACTACACTACACTATACTATACTATAACACACTACACTACACTACACTACACTATACTATACTATAACACACTACACTACACTATACTATACTTTACTACACTATACTACAATATACTATACTATAATACACTACACTATACTATACTATAATATACTATACTATAATACACTACACTACACTACACTACACTATACTATACTATACTATACTATACTATACTATACTACCCTACCCTACCCTACCCTACCCTACCCTACCCTACCCTACCCTACACTACACTATACCATACTATACTACACCATACTAAACTATGGACAGAGTGAATGTGGAAAGGACACAGAGCCCATACATTCAACTGACAACTAGTCCCGTGTAGCTCAGTTGGTAGAGCATGGTGCTTGCAATGCCAGGGTTGTTTGTTCGGGGGACCAGTATGAACAAAAGTATGAAAATGTATGCACTCACTAACTGGAAGTCGCTCTGGATAAGAGCGTCTGTTAAATAACTAAAATGTAAAATGTAAATGTAAACTGATCAGGATGTCAGTGACAAGGAGAGGAGGAATGAAAGGATGAAGGAAGGTGTGGAGGAGAAAAAGATGTGGATGATCGTTGAGAACAACACGAGGAGAACTGGGGAGCTTCGGGACAGATTACTAAGCAGAAGGGGCTAAAGCCGTCATAGCTCACTTTAGCCTGCAGGCCTGTAGGCAAATATAGATATGGTTGGGAAGTAGGAACACATGGATTGTCATGCTCATGGGTGGTAGCATGTGTTTGTTGGGGGAGGTGATCGTCTTAGATATAGAGGTAGGGAAGAAAGGGAAGAAGAATGAGGAGGCTCATCTGGGGGTAATTATTACTTCCTGTTGCTACGTCCCCTTCTCTTTCCACCCCTCCTCCTTCTCTCACTCTCTGTGCTGGGCGCAGGCAGGGGCCGTGCGTGTTTGTACATATCTAAAGGGAAGGGTAATGAATTGGCTGGTTGGCACTGGGGCCCAGGACAAACAGCTCTACTCTAGATTGATGAGCTAGGCCAATCAGCGCGTCTACATCGACAGCCATAATATCTACTGCCCTCCCTTCCCCTATGTCTACCTCTCCCCACTATAATTTCTAGCACCCATTTTATCTCAGCAAGCTTGTCTCTTTAGAGGATAAACAACACAGAGCTAATGTCCAGATATTATTATTATTTATTATTTTTATCTCTCAATCAGCTTTTATTTGTATTAGTACCTTTTATGGCCATTTGTCAAGTTTGAAGGTCCTGTCAGGGAGGTGCAGTGAAACTGGTAGCCTAGTGGTCCTGTCAGGGAGGTGCAGTGAAACTGGTAGCCTAGTGGTCTTGTCAGGGTGGTGCAGTGAAACTGGTAGCCTAGTGGTCTTGTCAGGGAGGTGCAGTGAAACTGGTAGCCTAGTGGTCTTGTCAGGGAGGTGCAGTGAAACTGGTAGCCTAGTGGTCCTGTCAGGGAGGTGCAGTGAAACTGGTAGCCTAGTGGTCCTGTCAGGGAGGTGCAGTGAAACTGGTAGCCTAGTGGTCTTGTCAGGGAGGTGCAGTGAAACTGGTAGCCTAGTGGTCTTGTCAGGGAGGTGCAGTGAAACTGGTAGCCTAGTGGTCTTGTCAGGGTGGTGCAGTGAAACTGGTAGCCTAGTGGTCCTGTCAGGGAGGTGCAGTGAAACTGGTAGCCTAGTGGTCCTGTCAGGGAGGTGCAGTGAAACTGGTAGCCTAGTGGTCTTGTCAGGGAGGTGCAGTGAAACTGGTAGCCTAGTGGTCTTGTCAGGGAGGTGCAGTGAAACTGGTAGCCTAGTGGTCTTGTCAGGGTGGTGCAGTGAAACTGGTAGCCTAGTGGTCCTGTCAGAAAGGTGCAGTGAAACTGGTAGCCTAGTGGTCTTGTCAGGGTGGTGCAGTGAAACTGGTAGCCTAGTGGTCCTGTCAGGGTGGTGCAGTGAAACTGGTAACCTAGTGGTCCTGTCAGGGTGGTGCAGTGAAACTGGTAGCCTAGTGGTCCTGTCAGGGAGGTGCAGTGAAACTGGTAGCCTAGTGGTCTTGTCAGGGTGGTGCAGTGAAACTGGTAGCCTAGTGGTCTTGTCAGGGTGGTGCAGTGAAACTGGTAGCCTAGTGGTCTTGTCAGGGAGGTGCAGTGAAACTGGTAGCCTAGTGGTCCTGGCAGGGAGGTGCAGTGAAACTGGTAGCCTAGTGGTCTTGTCAGGGTGGTGCAGTGAAACTGGTAGCCTAGTGGTCCTGTCAGGGAGGTGCAGTGAAACTGGTAGCCTAGTGGTCTTGTCAGGGTGGTGCAGTGAAACTGGTAGCCTAGTGGTCCTGTCAGGGTGGTGCAGTGAAACTGGTAGCCTAGTGGTCCTGTCAGGGTGGTGCAGTGAAACTGGTAGCCTAGTGGTCCTGTCAGGGTGGTGCAGTGAAACTGGTAGCCTAGTGGTCCTGTCAGGGTGGTGCAGTGAAACTGGTAGCCTAGTGGTCCTGTCAGGGAGGTGCAGTGAAACTGGTAGCCTAGTGGTCCTGTCAGGGTGGTGCAGTGAAACTGGTAGCCTAGTGGTCCTGTCAGGGTGGTGCAGTGAAACTGGTAGCCTAGTGGTCCTGTCAGGGAGGTGCAGTGAAACTGGTAGCCTAGTGGTCCTGTCAGGGTGGTGCAGTGAAACTGGTAGCCTAGTGGTCCTGTCAGGGTGGTGCAGTGAAACTGGTAGCCTAGTGGTCCTGTCAGGGTGGTGCAGTGAAACTGGTAGCCTAGTGGTCCTGTCAGGGTGGTGCAGTGAAACTGGTAGCCTAGTGGTCCTGTCAGGGTGGTGCAGTGAAACTGGTAGCCTAGTGGTCCTGTCAGGGAGGTGCAGTGAAACTGGTAGCCTAGTGGTCCTGTCAGGGGTGGTGCAGTGAAACTGGTAGCCTAGTGGTCCTGTCAGGGTGGTGCAGTGAAACTGGTAGCCTAGTGGTCCTGTCAGGGTGGTGCAGTGAAACTGGTAGCCTAGTGGTCCTGTCAGGGTGGTGCAGTGAAACTGGTAGCCTAGTGGTCCTGTCAGGGTGGTGCAGTGAAACTGGTAGCCTAGTGGTCCTGTCAGGGTGGTGCAGTGAAACTGGTAGCGTAGTGGTCCTGTCAGGGTGGTGCAGTGAAACTGGTAGCCTAGTGGTCCTGTCAGGGTGGTGCAGTGAAACTGGTAGCCTAGTGGTCCTGTCAGGGTGGTGCAGTGAAACTGGTAGCCTAGTGGTCCTGTCAGGGTGGTGCAGTGAAACTGGTAGCCTAGTGGTCCTGTCAGGGTGGTGCAGTGAAACTGGTAGCCTAGTGGTCCTGTCAGGGAGGTGCAGTGAAACTGGTAGCCTAGTGGTCCTGTCAGGGAGGTGCAGTGAAACTGGTAGCCTAGTGGTCCTGTCAGGGTGGTGCAGTGAAACTGGTAGCCTAGTGGTCCTGTCAGGGAGGTGCAGTGAAACTGGTAGCCTAGTGGTCCTGTCAGGGAGGTGCAGTGAAACTGGTAGCCTAGTGGTCCTGTCAGGGTGGTGCAGTGAAACTGGTAGCCTAGTGGTCCTGTCAGGGTGGTGCAGTGAAACTGGTAGCCTAGTGGTCCTGTCAGGGTGGTGCAGTGAAACTGGTAGCCTAGTGGTCCTGTCAGGGTGGTGCAGTGAAACTGGTAGCCTAGTGGTCCTGTCAGGGAGGTGCAGTGAAACTGGTAGCCTAGTGGTCCTGTCAGGGTGGTGCAGTGAAACTGGTAGCCTAGTGGTCCTGTCAGGGTGGTGCAGTGGAAACTGGTAGCCTAGTGGTCCTGTCAGGGTGGTGCAGTGAAACTGGTAGCCTAGTGGTCCTGTCAGGGTGGTGCAGTGAAACTGGTAGCCTAGTGGTCCTGTCAGGGTGGTGCAGTGAAACTGGTAGCCTAGTGGTCCTGTCAGGGTGGTGCAGTGAAACTGGTAGCCTAGTGGTCCTGTCAGGGTGGTGCAGTGAAACTGGTAGCCTAGTGGTCCTGTCAGGGTGGTGCAGTGAAACTGGTAGCCTAGTGGTCCTGTCAGGGTGGTGCAGTGAAACTGGTAGCCTAGTGGTCCTGTCAGGGTGGTGCAGTGAAACTGGTAGCCTAGTTGGGCATATTTTGTGGTACCATTATGACCAACTGACATTCAATTACATTGGGGGATACAGTATTTAGTCAGCCACCAATTGTGCAAGTTCTCCCACTTAACAAGACGAGAGAGGCGTAGTGTGACACTGATGGTAGGCTTTGTTACTTTGGTCCCAGCTCTCTGCACGTCATTCACTAGGTCCCCCCCCCCCGTGTGGTTCTGGGATTTTTGCTCACCGTTCTTGTGATCATTTTGACCCCACGGGGTGAGATCTTGCGTGGAGCCCCAGATCCAGGGAGATTATCAGTGGTCTTGTATGTCTTCCATTTCCTAATAATTGCTCCCACAGTTGATTTCTTCCAACCAAGCTGCTTACCTATTGCAGATTCAGTCTTCCCAGCCTGGTGCAGGTCTACAATTTTGTTTCTGGTGTCCTTTGACAGCTCTTTGGTCTTGGCCATAGTGGAGTTTGGAGTGTGACTGTTTGAGGTTGTGGACAGGTGTCTTTTATACTGATAACAAGTTCAAACAGGTGCCATTAATACAGGTAACGAGTGGAGGACAGAGGAGCCTCTTAAAGAAGAAAGTTACAGGTCTGTGAGAGCCAGAAATCTTGCTTGTTTGTAGGTGACCAAATACTTATTTTCCACCATAATTTGCAAGTAAATTCATTAAAAATCCTACAATGTGATTTTCTGGATATTTTTTTCTCAATTTGTCTGTCATAGTTAACGTGTACCTATGCTGAAAATTACAGGCCTCTCTCATCTTTTTAAGTGGGAGAACTTGCACAATTGGTGGCTGACTAAATACTTTTTTTCCCCACTGTACATCACATTAATGAGTGGTAGCTCTTTATTTTATGTAAAATAAATTACGAGGTATTTACACATTAAATTATAAATGGTGAAATTACATACTTGTTTATTTTGGATTAATTAAAACAAACACCTTTTGGTAACAGGTAAATTCAACTGTTTTCAATTGTTTGAAATAAGAAGCTGAAAGTAGCAATGTTTTACCACACAGTTTAGATTACCAGGTAACAGTAAAATAAAGTGTTACCTAATGATCTTATGTCACAGTTATTTCACAGATAATTCACAAAATAGCATCCACATATTTTTCCCTTTGAGGCCACCTGTTCTTAGCCAAATAATGATCACACTGTGCAATTTAAAGACTGGGCTAAAGATGGACCAGCCCATCTAACATTTGCCCGAACTGGCCCATAGCCAGTCTGTTTCAGCCTGCAGCTCTCTGTGGTCTGACAGTTTTATCACTGGTGCCCCCATGCCTCACTTAACACAGTTATGCCTCTCTTAAAGCAGTTTACACAAGGAAGTGATTATTGCTCAATAGCTGAAAGAGGAGAAGGTCAACTCTCATGAATACTAAACAGTAAAAGTAGGCCCATGACATCACTCAAGTTTTCCATCATTGGACTTCGTAGTTTTGATGTGTGGGAATGTTTTGTTGCTACCCCCTGTCATTACTGCTGTCATAGTTAGTACAGTATGCATTGGAAATAGTTTAGACATAGAAATGTGGACATAGAAAGTATGTGTCACTGGTTTCCTGTCCATTACTACTCTAGGGGACAAATTACATCCATAAACATCTATTTGTTCCAAACCAACCGCAACAACCATTGTGTCCATCAAACCCATTTATGTATTTATGTGTGCATGGCTACTTTAATAGTACCAAACAAAAATTATGTTTTCATTCTGTATGGACCTCTGCCAGCCAATGCAAAGTCTGGTTAAATACCAGTCTGTGTAAATTGTTAATTTGTCGTAGGTAAACAAAGCGTGAAAAGGCAAATATGATAATTGTTTGTGGATTACTGAGATGTGGGAGGCAGCTTGGCAGGGACTGTGAGTACACGAGTAGGAAAAGCTTTGCTCAAACACAGCCAGTGTCTTCAGACAACTGGGATTAGCTGGGATGCTAATGCTAACAGTGCAAAGGGAAATGCTAACACTATGATAATAGTGCTAACGCTATGGGCCCTGGTCAAAAGTAGGGCACTACATAGAATAGGGTGCTATCTGAGACACATGCTGTCACCGCTTTAGCCCTTCCCTCCCCTATGGGCCCTGGTCAAAATAAGTGCACTAGGAAATAGGGTGCTATTTGGGACACATCTTGTCACTCCTTCCTTCACTCCTATGGGCCCTGGTCAAAATAAGTGCACTAGGGAAGAGGGTGCAATTTGGGATGCAACCTGTCACTACCTTAGCACTTCCCTCCCCAGTGACGGCCTGAGGGGCTGGTCTCCAGGGAACGGGTGGTCTGTCTGTCTGTCTGGGCTGGAATGGGACATGTGTATAGAGGTGTGTGAGCAGAACCGAACAGTTTAAGCCTTTAGAAGTGCAACCGACCACCATGAGGGCAGGCCACAAAGGAGGGTGTGTGTTTCTGTTTGTGTATTCCTGTGTGTGTGTGTGTGTGTGTGTGTGTGCGTTCGTGTGTGTGTGTGTGTGTGTCTGTGTGTGTGTGTGTGTGTGCATGCATGCGTGTGTGTGGGTGAGTGAGATTCAGTATTTGAGTGGGTGTATGTACAGCCTGGTATGTGTGTTTTCCTGTGTCTGTGTTTGTGGACGCATGCGCGTGTGCATTTGCATGTGTGCGCGAGTGCATTCATGCCTTCTTGTGTGTGTGTGTGCAAGTGTGTGTGCGTGTGTGCGGGTGTGTGTGTGTGGGTGTGCATGCCTTGTTGCTTGTGTGTTAGCATGAGCTAGCCAGATTGTGATACAGGTCAGCAGGCCAATGGCTCTCCCCCATCTGTCCCTTCCGATGGTATTACTCCCAGTCTCTCAGGTCGGTTGCTCGGTTGGTTGCTTGGTTGATTCTTGTGCTGTGAGTGAACTAATCTCACTCCAATACCCCGTCTGTGTCCCAAATGGCACCCTATTCCCTAAGCAGTGCACTACTTTTGACCAGGGCCCGTAGTGGTAGTGTAGTATATAGGAAATATGGTGCCATCTGGGACACAGGCCCTGTGATCCAGCATCCTCTGATCCGCTCCTTCAAGCCACTTATCCACCCCTGCACAACAAAACGCACAGAGCTGAGGGGGGGACGGACGCAATCACAGAGACACAGATGGACAGATTGGGACAGAGGTGGAGAAATGGAGAGACACATGGATAGAAGGACAGAAGCAGGATGCATCAGAAATATGTCCCCAGTATCTTTCTGTGTAGCACCCTGAGCTACACAGACACAAAGCTGAATTTACATGTACCCTAACAACATAGGGATTGTGTACATTCTTCGGATACATTTTCACTGGTCACTTTTGTCACAAGCACTGGTCATTTCAGAAATCCTCCTCCCAGACATCCCAAGATGCTTAAAAACATGTTTTGTGTATTTTGTTTGTGTGTTTGTGTGTGTGTGGAGGGGCTTTGGTCAGCCAAACCATCTCCAGAGAGCATCTATGTCTTGGAACAGACCGCTCTCCTACACCATCATCCCCCTGTCTTCTATCTCTCTTTCTCTCTCTCTCTCTCTCTCTCTCTCTCTCTCTCTCTCTCTCTCTCTCTCTCTCTCTCTCTCTCTCTCTCTCTCTCTCTCTCTCTCTCTCTCTCTCTCTCTCTTTCTCCCCCTCTCGCAATTCAATTTCAATTTAGTTTCAATGTTCAATTCAAAGGGCTTTATTGGCATGGGAAACATATGTTTACATTGCCAAAACAAGTGAAATAGATAATAAACAAAAGTTAAAAAAAATAAAAAATAATGAACAGTAAACATTACACTCATATTCCCCCCCTCTCCCCCGCCCATCTCTCCCCCCTCATAGCGGCCATCCTCCGGCTTCTGTGTAAACAAACACACGAGCGGCAGTGGTGAGTCAGACAGCACCGACACAGGGCTATTTGCATTGGTTGCTCTCGAGTGGGAGAACGTTTTCTTAAGAGGCAAAAAGAGGTCTGGGCATCCGCGGAGAGCCCACAAAACCAATATTTATCCTCTTTCCTCCAGCGACTCAGGCCCCTTTTCGTTTCCTCCTCTTCCCCCCCAAGTGAGGGATGGATCCTCCGGACTGGGAAAAAAAGAGGAAGACGGAGGGAGGGAGAGATGGAAAGGAGGAAGAGGGAGAGATGGGAGGGTGGTCTGTCTGTGGACCTGGTGGGGTTTTCCCTGAGCATCTGGTTCTCATGGGAAAGGGATATGAGGTAGGGCTCTTAGTATAGGCAATAACACAGTACTGAAGAAATGAGGCCTTTTGGCTCAGAGATGGGTGAGCTCATAACAGGTCTGGGTTAAATACATTTTGTCAAACAAATACAGTTTGGCTCAAATGAAAATGATGGTGCATTCTCAACTAAATGAATCCCTTTGTTTGCCTGGTACAATGGAACCAATGGAATAGTCCCAAAGGTGCAAACTTCAAGCTCAATCAGGTGCACCTCAAATAGCTTACTAATATTTGACATATGAGGTGCGCTTGATTGAGCTTGAAGTTTGGGACTATTCCATTGGTTCCATTGTACTGGGCAAACTAAATCAAACCCTCTTCAAGTATTTACGGAACATGACCCAACCAATCAGGTGACCCGTTGGGCTAAGAAGGCCGACTGTCACATTCAAAGTAAAAATAAATAAATAACAGGGTTGTCATATTTGATATTATTTGGAATACTGTGTATTTCTTCTTCTCACGACTTTCTCTCCCTTCTATGTCCTGCCATGCTCCTGCAAAGCCTCCATGTTTCACTAATGCGATTGAGCAGAAATCAGCGGACATACCCTTCCCTCCAATGTAGTCATTAGGGACTAAACCTCAGTCTGAATTTAAAGTGTCTCTCGCCTGCTCTCCCCCCATAAATATGCACATTTTTGACTGATAGGTCACCGAGGAAGACGGGAGCCCGGGTGGAGATATATTCACTTCCTGGAGCGAGGCGACGCAGCAGGGGGCCTCAGCCAATCATGCGTCAGCGTGGAGACATTCTCCGACGCATGCTGCCGCACATCGGAGATGAACAATAAAGAAGCAGAGAGGTGACCGGGAGACAGGACTTGTGTGTGTACAATAGAGTCATGTTCCCCATGGAGATATATTATACCTTTCCACACTACTGAGCCGAGCCAAGCCATACTGGGCTGGCTTGGTTATGCATCCCACCATAGTTGCTGGCACCGTGCTGGAAACTGCACTGGGCTACGAAAGGCCGTCTATTGAGCTGCAGACAACCATGGAATTCAAATAAGCCATCTATACCTGTCACGCTATTTCTGCCGAAGTTGTAAATATGAGATGTTCATTGAACTAAATAGCAACCATCAAGACATATCATAACATGGTATAATATATGCCATTTAGAAAACGTTTTTATCCCAAGCAACTTACAGCCACACGTGCATACATTTGAAGTATACCACTCTCGTTTTACAATATGATAGGCCTAGAATATGATATACTGTAGATAAAGCTGTCCCTAATACTCCCAAGCAATATTTGTTTTTTCAGGCAATACAACCATTAGATTGCAGAGAACTACCAAACCAAAAACCAAAACGTATTATGATCCAGTAAGAGATCCATACTTGGTCAAGCAGAGAGCTGCCGTTATGGCCAGATCACCTGTAGTACCCTAGCGCCACCCGGTGTTGCTTTGATGCAACTTGCACACATATTTTCACCACTAGATGTCTCTTCAGATTCATGGTAGTGTTGCTGATCAGAGAAAGGCAACATGCCAAGATGCTGGGAAAGATAACACTTTTAACCAAGTGGTGCTGTGTGGCTCAGTTGTGGCAAAGTCGTGGGTTCAATTCCCTTTTACAGATTACATACACACACAAAAAGGTAGCTGCTTTGGATAAAAGCATCTTATTTCTTGCATACATTTTGACATTTACACTGCTCAAAAAAATAAAGGGAACACTAAAATAACACATCCTAGATCTGAATGAATGAAATAATCTTATTAAATACTTTTTTCTTTACATAGTTGAATGTGCTGACAACAAAATCACACAAAAATTATCAATGGAAATCAAATTTATCAACCCATGGAGGTCTGGATTTGGAGTCACCCTCAAAATTAAAGTGGAAAACCACACTACAGGCTGATCCAACTTTGATGTAATGTCCTTAAAACAAGTCAAAATGAGGCTCAGTAGTGTGTGTGGCCTCCACGTGCCTGTATGACCTCCCTACAACGCCTGGGCATGCTCCTGATGAGGTGGCGGATGGTCTCCTGAGGGATCTCCTCCCAGACCTGGACTAAAGCATCCGCCAACTCCTGGACAGTCTGTGGTGCAACATGGCGTTGGTGGATGGAGCGAGACATGATGTCCCAGATGTGCTCGATTGGATTCAGGTCTGGGGAACGGGCGGGCCAGTCCATAGCATCAATGCCTTCCTCTTGCAGGAACTGCTGACACACTCCAGCCACATGAGGTCTAGCATTGTCTTGCATTAGGAGGAACCCAGGGCCAACCGCACCAGCATGTGGTCTCACAAGGGGTCTGAGGATCTCATCTCGGTACCTAATGGCAGTCAGGCTACCTCTGGCGAGCACATGGAGGGCTGTGCGGCCCCCCAAAGAAATGCCACCCCACCCCACACCATGACTGACCCACCGCCAAACCGGTCATGCTGGAGGATGTTGCAGGCAGCAGAACATTCTCCACGGCGTCTCCAGACTCTGTCACGTCTGTCACATGTGCTCAGTGTGAACCTGCTTTCATCTGTGAAGAGCACAGGGCGCCAGTGGCGAATTTGCCAATCTTGGTGTTCTCTGGCAAATGCCAAACGTCCTGCACGGTGTTGGGCTGTAAGCACAACCCCCACCTGTGGACGTCGGGCCCTCATACCACCCTCATGGAGTCTGTTTCTGACCGTTTGAGCAGACACATGCACATTTGTGGCCTGCTGAAGGTCATTTTGCAGGGCTCTGGCAGTGCTCCACCTGCTCCTCCTTGCACAAAGGCGGAGGTAGCGGTCCTGCTGCTGGGTTGTTGCCCTCCTACGGCCTCCTCCACGTCTCCTGATGTACTGGCCTGTCTCCTGGTAGCGCCTCCATGCTCTGGACACTACGCTGACAGACACAGCAAACCTTCTTGCCACAGCTCGCATTGATGTGCCATCCTGGATGAGCTGCACCACCTGAGCCACTTGTGTGGGTTGTAGACTCCGTCTCATGCTACCACTAGAGTGAAAGCACCGCCAGCATTCAAAATTGACCAAAACAGTGGCCAGGAAGCATAGGAACTGAGAAGTGGTCTGTGGTCACCACCTGCAAAACCAGTCCTTTATTGGGGGTGTCTTGCTAATTGCCTATAATTTCCACCTGTTGTCTATTCCATTTGCACAACAGCATGTGAAATGTATTGTCAATCAGTGTTGCTTCCTAAGTGGACAGTTTGATTTCACAGAAGTGTGATTGACTTGACATGTTGTTTAAGTGTTCCCTTTATTTTTTTGAGCAGTGTATAAAGTATTTACTGAGAGGTTAGTGTCTAAAATGACATCAGTTTATTATCAATGTGTGCTTGCGTGTGCGTGTGCTTGCATGGAAATGCTTGTGTGTGTGTGTGTATGTGGGGCGGGTGGGTTAAGACAGAGCTGAGAGAGAGAGAGAGGAAGAGAGAGAGAGAGAGAGGAGGTAGGGGTGAATTAGTGAATGAGTGTCTTGATAAGATGATACTCCGCTCAGACTCACTCTGGACCCAGAAAGAGTGTCATATAATTACAGTTTTTAATCATCACTCATTCATGTACTCCTTTCATCCCATAGAGCTGGTGATAAGCCCTGGCACATTCACACTGTGTGCGTGAGTGCGTGCGTGAGTGTGTGCGTGTGAGCATGTGCATGAGTGTGTATCAGCACGTGTGTGCATGTGCAAGAGGGTATAAACTAGCGCGTAATGAATACATACATTATATACTGTACTTCACATACACTATACAGTATATACAAAAGTATGTGGACACCCCTTCAAATTAGTGGATTCAGCTATTTCAGCCACACCCGTTGCTGACAGGTGTATTATATTGTGCACACAGCCATGCAATCTCCATAGACAAACATTGACACTAGAATGTCCTTACTGAAGAGCTCAGTGACTTTCAACAAGGCACCGTCATAGGATGCCATCTTTCCAACAAGTCAGTTCATTAAATTTCTACCCTGCGAGAGCTGCCCCGGTCAACTGTAAGTGCTGTTATTGTGAAGTGGAAACGTCTAGGAACAACAACGGCTCAGCCGCGAAGTGGTAGGCCACACAAGCTTACAGAACGGGACCGTCGAGTGCTGAAGCACATAGCGTGTAATAATCGTCAGTCCTCGGTTGCAACACTTAGTACCGACTTAAAAACTGCCTCTGGAAGCAACATCAGCACAAAAACTGATCGTCGGGCGCTTCATGAAATGGGTTTCCATGGCCGAGCATGCCTAACGTCAGCTGGAGTGGTGGAAAGCGTTCTCCTGGCATCCGCCAAACCCAGATTCGTCTGCCAGATGGTGAAGTGTGATTCATCACTCCAGAGAAAGCGTTTCCATTGCTCCAGAGTCCAATTGCAGCGAGCTTTACACCACATTGGCAACAGTTTGGGGAAGGCCCTTTCCTGTTTCAGCATGACAATGCCACTGTGCACAAAGCGAGGTCAATACAGAAATGGTTTGTCAAGATCAGTGTGGAAGAACTTGACTGGCCTGCACGAATCCCTGACCTCAACCCCATTAAACACCTTTGGGATGAATTGGAATGCCGACTGCGAGCCAGGCCTAATCGCCCAACATCAGTGCCCGACCTCAATAATGCTCTTGTGGCTGAATGGAAGCAAGTCCCCGCAGCAATGTTCCAACATCTAGTGGAAAGCCTTCCCAGAAGAGTGGAGGCTGTTATAGCAGCAAAGGGGGGACCAACTCCATATTTCTGGAATGAGATGTTCGACGAGGAGGTGTCCACATACTTTTGTTCATGTAGTGTACCTAAAATTATTCTTACTGTTCATTTTGCTGAGTGTTCATTCAATAAACACCCCACATTTTAATTACTGGTACTTCTTTATTTCCAAACTCCACTCATTGGGTTAATGAGCTAGAGCTGGGTTGAGTCCCAAATGGCACCCTATTCCTTACAGAACCCTATGGGCTCTGGCCAAATGTAGTGTACTATCTAGAGAATACGGTGCCATTTGGGACACACTATTAGATACCTCGACAGCCCTCCCTGGGAGCCTAAGTATTCATACGATCATTTTAGCCAAGGACGTCACTGAGGAACGCTTGGTTGTCAGGGGTTACGGATGCTTCCAGAACTCATTAAAGGGGCTGTCTGCCGTGTGCCGGTCGAGCCGGAGTCAGAGATAGAACACAGCGACATCATTAAGGAATTCCATCCATCACAGTCACCACAGTGACATTAATATCTGTCACAGAACACCTCTGACAATGCAATACTGCGGCCAAGCAGAGAATGAGAGATCTCCTTTTACAGGGGTTAGAGGAGAGAGAGGAAGGGAGGGAGGGAGGGAGGGGGGTGAGGGGAGGTGTGAAAGGGTGTGTGTGTATGTGTGTGCTTGCGCATGTCTGTTTACACATTTGTGTGTCATTTTCACTTAAAACAAAACAGAACAAACCTTTTCCTCTCAGTGCTTATCCCTGTGTTTTGTCATAAGGGAACGTTATGTTCCATAATGTAAAATACTGTATTCATGTGCTACTCTAAATAAAACCCTACAGCCTCAGGCAGTGACTCAACCCTCAACCCAGGGACCTAAATGTGGATCATTGTGCACACGACGGGGGGCTGATTGATAACGCAAAAGCTTTGTATGTGCTGCTAGTTAGAGCTCAGCCAGGGTGGCAGGTAGCTTAGGGGTTAAGAGCGTTGTGCTAGTAACCGAAAGGTCGCTGGTTCTAATCCCTGAGCCGACTAAGTGAAAGATCTGTCGATGTGCCCTTGAGCAATGCACTTAACCCTAATTGCTCCTGTAAGTCGCTCTGGATAAGAGCGTCTGGTAAATGTGTAAAACACAGCTCCCTTTTTGGGTGTACTCTGAGGACCTCACCTTTCAAACACACTAGCGACGATGGGTAGACAAACAAATCCGTCGCTGCATCTTCAGTAAACAAACGGCCTACAAAAGCATCCTGAGGAAAAGCATCTATTTCGACCTCTGTGTAAACTCCCCTAGTTTTATTTCGATATTCCCAAAGGTATTCCTGAAAAGCAGGGAAACTGGGGAAATATGAGGTAACAGTAATTCGTTTTTGTTCCTCACGTGCACACATGCAGGCGGGCGTACACATGCACGAGCTCATCCCCTGTTTTTCTGTTCAGCACCTTGTCTTTTCCTTTGAACCGTGTCTCTCTTTTCGTGTCCCACGGTGAAGAAAAAGACAAAAAATAGAGAAGACAAAAAAAAGACAAAAGAAAAAACGTCGTCGGAGGGGAGACTGGACGGAGATATGTGGTTCTAATTACACTACTGGCTTCTCCACGGGGCCTCATGTCACATCCTGTGCCCAAGCTCTCTGTTTAATTTACGCAGAAAAAAAGTAATGTCATCAGGGAAACACAGGGTACTGTACTCTATCACATTTGTTGATTAGAAACAGAGCTTCATACAGGGTGCTACTGTCTATAGACGAAGGTGGCTTACCGTCCTCCTGCAGAGCTACAGGGGGTGCAAGTTGTTACACCAGCCCTGCTCTAACACACCTGATTCAGCTAGTCAGAAGGGACCTGAGGAATGATGTGTTAGAGTAAGGATGGAACACCATATCTGCTATAGACTGAGGTTATCTCCCCAGGAGGGTTGGCCATCTCTGCTATAGACTATGAGGTTAACTCCCCAGGAGGGTTGGCCATCTCTGCTATAGACTATGAGGTTATCTCCCCAGGAGGGTTGGCCATCTCTGCTGTAGACTATGAGGTTAACTCCCCAGGAGGGTTGGCCATCTCTGCTATAGACTATGAGGTTATCTCCCCAGGAGGGTTGGCCATCTCTGCTATAGACTATGAGGTTAACTCCCCAGGAGGGTTGGCCATCTCTGCTATAGACTATGAGGTTAACTCCCCAGGAGGGTTGGCCATCTCTGCTGTAGACTATGAGGTTAACTCCCCAGGAGGGTTGGCCATCTCTGCTATAGACTATGAGGTTATCTCCCCAGGAGGGTTGGCCATCTCTGCTATAGACTATGAGGTTAACTCCCCAGGAGGGTTTGGCCATCTCTGCTATAGACTATGAGGTTAACTCCCCAGGAGGGTTGGCCATCTCTGCTATAGACTATGAGGTTAACTCCCCAGGAGGGTTGGCCATCTCTGCTATAGACTATGAGGTTAGCTCCCCAGGAGGGTTGGCCATCTCTGCTATAGACTATGAAGTTAACTCCCCCAGGAGGGTTGGCCATCTCTGCTGTAGACTATGAGGTTAACTCCCCAGGAGGGTTGGCCATCTCTGCTATAGACTATGAGGTTAACTCCCCAGGAGGGTTGGCCATCTCTGCTATAGACTATGAGGTTAACTCCCCAGGAGGGTTGGCCATCTCTGCTATAGACTATGAGGTTAACTCCCCAGGAGGGTTGGCCATCTCTGCTATAGACTATGAGGTTAACTCCCCAGGAGGGTTGGCCATCTCTGCTATAGACTATGAGGTTAACTCCCCAGGAGGGTTGGCCATCTCTGCTATAGACTATGAGGTTAACTCCCCAGGAGGGTTGGCCATCTCTGCTATAGACTATGAGGTTAACTCCCCAGGAGGGTTGGCCATCTCTGCTATAGACTATGAGGTTAACTCTCCAGGAGGGTTGGCCATCTCTGCTGTAGACTATGAGGTTAACTCTCCAGGAGGGTTGGCCATCTCTGCTGTAGACTATGAGGTTAACTCTCCAGGAGGGTTGGCCATCTCTGCTGTAGACTATGAGGTTAACTCCCCAGGAGGGTTGGCCATCTCTGCTGTAGACTATGAGGTTAACTCCCCAGGAGGGTTGGCCATCTCTGCTATAGACTATGAGGTTAACTCCCCAGGAGGGTTGGCCATCTCTGCTATAGACTATGAGGTTAACTCTCCAGGAGGGTTGGCCATCTCTGCTGTAGACTATGAGGTTAACTCCCCAGGAGGGTTGGCCATCTCTGCTATAGACTATGAGGTTAACTCTCCAGGAGGGTTGGCCATCTCTGCTGTAGACTATGAGGTTAACTCCCCAGGAGGGTTGGCCATCTCTGCTATAGACTATGAGGTTAACTCCCCAGGAGGGTTGGCCATCTCTGCTGTAGACTATGAAGTTAACTCCCCAGGAGGGTTGGCCATCTCTGCTATAGACTATGAGGTTAACTCCCCAGGAGGGTTGGCCATCTCTGCTATAGACTATGAGGTTAACTCCCAAGGATGTTTAGCCATCTCTGCTATAGACTATGAGGTTAACTCCCCAGGAGGGTTGGCCATCTCTGCTATAGACTATGAGGTTAACTCCCCAGGAGGGTTGGCCATCTCTGCTATAGACTATGAGGTTAACTCCCCAGGAGGGTTGGCCATCTCTGCTGTAGACTGTGAGGTTAACTCCCCAGGAGGGTTGGCCATCTCTGCTATAGACTATGAGGTTAACTCCCCAGGAGGGTTGGCCATCTCTGCTATAGACTATGAGGTTAACTCTCCAGGAGGGTTGGCCATCTCTGCTATAGACTATGAATATATGCCATTTAGCAGACACTTTTAACCAAAGCAACTTACAGATATGCGTGCATTCATTTTACATACGGGTAGTCCCAGGAATCAAACCCACTATCCTGGCATTGCAAGCACCAGTTATCAACTGAGCAACGGAGGACCACTATGAGATATATGGGAGAACACTTTGATTGACAAGTGATCTGAGGGGTTCTCAGAGAGTAGACTCTACCTGTACGCTAGTATTGGTTACTCTAACAGTTGGTGAGAAGACAACTTACACTCAGATGGAGAAGCAGAGAGTAAAAAAGTAGCAAAAAGTTGACGTTGTTTCTTCTGGATAAAAAAATTAAAAACAATGCAATGCTGCCATCTCGAAGGGTTGCACATCGTCACGGTTGCCACAGTAACACCAGTCCCTATGGAGAAGGTTCTGTCTCGATCCCGGAGGCCAGCGTTTGATTGATTGGTTGTCAGGGTGCATGACAAATGTTGACAAGCTGGAGTCTCTCTGACAGACACACTTCACACAGCAGAGAGAGAGATAGAGGGAGAGAGGGAGGGAGAGGGAGATAGAGAGGGAGAGAGGGAGGGAGAGGGAGATAGAGAGGGAGAGAGAGAGAGAGAGAGAGAGAGAGATGTAGGGTATTTGCACGGACCTGAGTGAAATATCAATGCCTTTCCAACGTACACTGAGACACACACACGTTTTTCTATCCTCATGGGGACCTAAAATTGATTTCCATTCAAAATCATATTTTGCCTAACCCCTAACCCTAAACCTAACCCTAACCTAACTCTTACCCTAACCTTAACCTTAACCCCTAACCTTAACCCCTAAACCTAACCCTAACCTAACTCTTACCCTAACCTTAACCTTAACCCCTAACCTTAACCCCTAAACCTAACCCTAACCTAACTCTTACCCTAACCTTAACCTTAACCCCTAACCTTAACCCCTAAACCTAACCTAACTCTTACCCTAACCTTAACCTTAACCCCCAACCTAACCCCCAAACCTAACCCTAACCTAACTCTTACCCTAACCTTAACCTTAACCCCTAACCTTAACCCCTAAACCTAACCCTAACCTAACTCTTACCCTAACCTTAACCTTAACCCCTAACCTTAACCCCTAAACCTAACCCTAACCTAACTCTTACCCTAACCTTAACCTTAACCCCTAACCTTAACCCCTAAACCTAACCTAACTCTTACCCTAACCTTAACCTTAACCCCTAACCCCTAACCCTAAACCTAACCCTAACCTAACTCTTACCCTAACCTTAACCTTAACCCCTAACCTTAACCCCTAAACCTAACCCTAACCTAACTCTTACCCTAACCTTAACCTTAACCCCTAACCTTAACCCCTAAACCTTACCCTAACCTGTAGCTCAGCTGGTAGAGCATGGTGCTTGTAACGCCAGGGTAGTGGGTTTGATCCCCGGGACCACCCATACACAAAAATGTATGCACGCATGACTGTAAGTCGCTTTGGATAAAAGCGTCTGCTAAATGGCATATTATTATAACCCTAACGCCTAACCCTAAACCTCAACCCTAATTGTAACCCTAAACTTAACCCCTAAGCTTAAAACAGCCTTTGTCATCATGGGAACGTGGGAAATGTCCCCACAAGGGATAATTTGTCTTGTTTTACTATCCTTGTGAGGACCTTTGGTGATTTCAGGTCCCCACGAGGACAGAAGAACAAGACTACACACACACACACACACACACACACACACACACACACACACACACACACACACACACACACACACACACACACACACACACACACACACACACACACACACACACACACACACACACACACATAGGCCACACCTACACATCCTGGGAAGGTCCCACTTTCGGAACAGCCAAGCGATAATAAAATCAAGACTGAGGTAAAGTCCCAAATGGCACCCTATTCCATAGTGAACTTGGTCAAAAGTAGTATTCCCTATATAGTGAACTACTTTGAACTGAAGATTGATTAAAATATTCCAAATTTGACCACAACATTTCAAGAGTACATTATTGCAAGTGAACCCATTGGAGGAGACGGTCGATGCAACACAGCGCCAGAGATGTAACGTAGGGTTTGTAGCACTATTTGTTGTTACCATTGGGCTTTTTGTCTCGTCATCAGCTGTTATCAGGGCTGGCAGGGCGTCTCAGATTAGAAATGCTGATCTTGGGATCAGGTCCCCCATTCATTGTAATTTAAATGGCAAAATTGATCCTTGATCAGCTCTCCTACTCTGGGACACTTCATGAATACCAGCCCTGATGTAAAGCCTCTGGAAGATACCCAGGAGAACCATCTCGGTCAATTGCCCATCAGCCCACTGGGAAGAACCTAGTCTAGACCACAGGGGTTATTGGAGGGCTGAGTGTCTGCAGGTTTTCACTTCTCCCTTGTACTTGATTGATCAGGTAAGGTCATTAATTAGTTAGGGGCTCCCCTTACCTGGTTGTCTAGGTCTTAGTTGGACATGAAATAACAAAATTGACCCCTGACCCTGAGATAGTAGTTCACTCACATTATAATATATATGTCATTTAGCAGACACTTTCATCCAAATTGACTTATAGTCATGCGTGCATACATTTTACGTACAGGTGGTCCCGGGAGTCAAACCTGGCCGTAATCCTTGAGTTGCAAGCGCCATGATCTACCAACTGAGCTACAGAGGACCACGTACACGTTCAAACTCGCTGTCTAATAGGTGAACTAAAAGTGAGTCCTGATAGTCCGCCATTTTATGTTTGATGTTGTGTAAAGCAATGGCATAGGTTTCAGTTGGAAGCTGATCGTCAGAACCTCTCTTCTCTCCATAGAACCAATTACATTTCCTCGCTCTGAACAAAGACGGTTTGTGCTGAGGAGTAAAAACATCACTCAGACTCCCATGCTATGGGGCTGATCAGTGAAGAGGTTATCTTTAATAATTCACAACGTCTTTGATGTCTCCTACCTAGTAAGGGCTTCAATGTGTCTTTCAAAATCCAAAGCAATTGATCTGTATAGTTGTTTGATATCATTGAACTAGAGACAAAGAGAGAGAGAAATAGAGAGAGAGAGAGAAATAGAGAGAGAGAGAAATAGAGAGCGAAATAGAGAGGGAGAGAGAGAGAGAAACAGAGAGAGAGAGAGAGAGAGAGAGAAATAGAGAGAGAGAGAGAGAAAGAGGGAGAGAGAGAGAGAGAGAGAGAGAGAGAGAGAGAGAGAAAGAGGGAGAGAGAGATCGTGTTTGTGAGAGAGAACGCATGTACTGTATGTGCTTGCATATGTGTGCATATGAGCCTGTGTGTGTGTGTGTGTGGGGTGTGTGTGTGTGTGTGTGTGTGTGTGTGTGTATGTGTGTGTGTGTGTGTGTGTGTGTGAGTGTGCTTTTCAGAGTTCACAGAGCCCATCTCTGAAAATCCGGTTTATGTTGAACAGAAAGTCTGCAGTTATCTCCTTCACTGTAGTAAGACAGGCCACAAATGATTTCCATGGAGACAGAAAGAGGGAGGGAGGGAGGGAGGGAGGGAGGGAGGGAGGGAGGGAGGGAGGGAGGGAGGGAGGGAGGGAGGGAGGGAGGGAGGGAATGATAAATGAGTATATATCATGCTGTCATTTGTACCTTGGCATCCAGTCCAAAGCAACATTTAGAGTAAAATATGATGCTGGCCACTTCAGATGACAAAGTTTAATGTTGATGTATGAATAGCAGGGGCAGACATTCTTTCCAAAGAGCAATGAATTACAGTTTTTTACAATCACTTTGGCACTAATTTCAGAACCTTGACGTCATTTTTCAAAACTCTAGACACAAAACTCACAACCAATGATCAAAATGCACATTTTTCAAAACTCTAACACTTTTTTCAATTGCTTGGATACAATACACTAAAACTAAGATCATTTGTTCATTTAACAAAAATCACCTGTTCAATATGACACAATTTAACATCAAAGTACTACAATTCACACATTACATTTCAGATGAGTGTCTATTAATTTCATTACAATTATCCAACTATCAATTGATACAACTGCTCAAAATGATAAGTAACTGTTGTATTACTCTTAATGCATAGTTGTATGGAAACAGACAAACAAAATTCATTTTAGTCATTTAGCAGATGCTCTTACCCAGAGTGAATACATATATTTTTTTTATACTGGCCCCCCGTGGGAATCGAACCCACAACCCTGGCATTGCAAACGCCATGCTCTATCAACTGAGCTACATCCATGCCGGGCGTTCCCTCCCCTACCCTGGGCCAATTGTGAGCCGCCCATGAGTCTCCCAGTCACGGCTGGCTGCGACAGAGCCTGGATTCGAACCAGGATCACTAGTGGCACAGTTAGCACTGCGATGCAGTGCCTTAGACCACTGCGCCACTCAGGATGTTTAGATCATGAAAGTTTCAAGATAACGAGATTCATTGTCACCAATTAGCGTGGAGCATGAACCAATTAGACTACATTATCTATGGATGTAATATTTCATCATAATTCTTTATCAGACACCGTTTCTATGGTCCCATGTACCACCTTTTCAGACTATTTACAGTATTGACAGTACTGCACTGTATGGATGCAGACCCTTGTAATTGCTTGTCCAATTCTGCCAACTTGTTACTGATGATTGTGTTCACATTGTGGAAAGAGTATATAAAGAATTGATTGGGATCCACTTGCAACAACATAGCGATAAGTACTGTAACATGGAGCTGGCAGGTGATCCAGGTCACAATAGAGGTCAAGCAGTGATGGGAGGAAGACGAGGAAGACGTGTTGGTCAAAGGAATGGCAGGGGACAAGCACCCCTTCTGAGAGGTGGTTGTGGGCCTCGTTTGAGAGATGTGGGGGAACGTGGTAGAGGACAAGGCCACGGACCAAGACAGCGGTAGCAACAGCAAAGAGTGTCAAATGAAATCTGAGCAATAGTTGTAGACCATGTCATAAATCATGGCATGACAATGACTGAGGCGGCTACAATGATACAACCAAACCTTAGAAGGTCAACCGTGGCCTCAATAATCAGAACATTCCGCAATGAGAACCGGCAAGTCGTCAGCATGCACTAAACATTATGCTACTCTCAAATGTCAAATGACTGCATACCAATGTGTATCACAGAGTAGGTGATGTGACCAAGTGTCTTCTTACTGTAATGTTCCCTGTAGAATTGAGACTAGGCCAAATAGGGGAGGCAGAGGCAAAATTCTGACTGACCAACAAGAGCAGGCTGTGGTCGATTTGGTTCGGCCCAGAAATGATATTCGCCTTATAGAAATTAGGCAGCATATCTTGGACAATGAAGACATGTTTAACAATGTGGAATCCATAAGTTTGCAGACTATTGCACGCATGCTGAAAAGGCACCAGGTGTCTTTAAGACAACTATACCGTGTGCCTTTTGAAAGAAATGCAGACAGAGTGAAGCAAATGAGGACTGAGTATGTTCAGGTATGTTCAGTTTCAAGATGGCTGTTGTAATACAATTCCCTAATAATTCTACATTGTACAGTAATCAGTAAATCTCTTTCCAAAATGTATTTTTAGAGGGTGATGGAGCTGGATGCTGATGACAACCATCACAAATTCATATATTTGGATGAGGCAGGCTTTAACCTAGCCAAGACAAGGAGGAGAGGTCGGAATTTCATTGGCCAGCGGGCAACCATCCAAGTACCTGGACAAAGTGGGGTCAACATTACCATGTGTGCGGCTATATCAGAAGATGGTGTGGTGGGACGCAGACCTCGTATTGGATCATATAATGCAGTTCTCCTCGTAACCTTCCTTGATGAGCTCGATCAGGTCTGTAGAGCTGATGGCGTGACCTATGTCATTGTGTGGGATAATGTCAGGTTCCACCATGCTCATATGGTGCAAGCATGGTTTCAGGCCCATGCACAAATTACCACCCTGTATTTACCCCCATACTCTCCTTTCCTTAACCCGATTGAGAAATGTTTCTCCACATGGAGATGGAAGGTTTATGATAGGCGCCCTCATGAACAAGTCACTCTTCTCCAGGCCATGGATGACGCATGCAATGACATCACGGCAGACCAGTGTCAGGCCTGGATTCGCCATGCCCGAAGGTTTTTTCCAAGATGTTTGGCTAATGAAAACATCCATTGTGATGTAGATGAGAACCTGTGGCCAAATCCACAAGACAGAGTTGATGATAATGTTGAAGTACAGTAATCACTCCTATGTTTTGCTTTTTACAGTACAAGCAAGCAAGTTGAGGAACACTGCATTTGATGTTTTACAGTACTGTATTGTTTTTCATCAATATATTTCAGATTTTGTTCAATGATTCCACTGTGTCTGTAGTATTCTCTCTACTACTGCAGTACTTTTACAGGGATGTATTTACATGTAGTACCATAATGAAACATGTATCACCTATTTTGTACTACAATATTTAATGATTGTACGAACAATGACAGTGAAACTATCGGTTGCTTGTGTGTGGGTGATCTAAATTAACGTTTCATTGGTATTTCACAATACATTTGTTTTTTGAACCAATGATTGTGCAAGTGCAATATTTCTTTAAAGATATGAATGCACAATGCAATGTTTTGAACATTGGACAGCCTGTGTTACAAGTGATGACCGTTTTGTGTCTAGAGTTTTGAAAAATGACGTCAAGGTTCTGAAATTAGTGCCAAAGTGATTGTAAAAAACTGTAGTTTACACTGCAGAGCAGAAGAGGGACATTATATAAGACCAGTCTTATTGTGGCTTTAGTTGCTGTCTTCACTGACTGGTGTAGGTATAAATTTTTTTTTTTTTTTTTGTCTGTCATCACTGCTAATTATCAGTGTCGGATGGGGACGGTGGTGTGTGTGTGTGTGTGTGTGCATGTGCCTGTGTGTACTCACACATGAAATGTTGATTCCTCTTACCGATGCACATTGTGTAAAAGTGTAATGGAAATATACAGTGGAACAAATAAAAGTACTCATACTACCAAATGTGTAGAGAACGCTCACTTCCCCCAATCGGGCTCATACCTGGCTCGAACATGGGACCTCTGCCTTGTAAACCCACCTGACCACCCTCCTGAAGAGTTCCAACCAGTGGAGGCTGCTGAGGGGAGGACAGCTCATAATAATGGCTGAAACGAGCAAAAGAAACGGCATCAAAGACATGGAAACCATTCCGCTAATTCCGCTCCAGCCATTACCACAAGCCCGTCCACTCCAATTAAGGTGTCACCAACCTCCTGTGGTTCCAACCCATGCATCGGCAACTGGAAAATGCCTTTTATAATGACACAAGAGGTGACACTTCAGGCTGAGGAGTTTCACAGATCTCCATTTGCTACATAAGCACATCCTACATGTTATTCACATTGTGAAATGACACAAACAAGTTTCACAGAATGCCACACATTCCAGATAACTACACAAGATTAAAAGTTCAAATTGACAGTTGGCATAATCAGATCACACTGGAATGTGGAAAAAATTACCAAATACAACAGGAAGTATAGATCTAATCTCTATGCCATTTGCAGTGGTTGTAGGAATTCCTTTCTACAGAAGTCACCCCACCTCAGGGCGGTTTATAGGCCATTCTGGGGCATTGTTTCATGCAGTCTCCCCCACTGTACCAAGCCGCTGCCAGTTGGCATCTTCCAGCACTTTTGCTAGGTACTATTGTTCCTGGCAATGTTGCCCGCTCTAATGGGGTCAGGTTGGTAGTGCTTGGTTTTGCCTCCGCTTCCCTTGGAGTGGACAGAGGAACCCTGCAACAGTGAGTGTGCTCAGCTCAGCCTTGACTGTACTTTGCTGCCTCACTGGACCATGATACCAAGCTCACATATTGGTCTGGTACTGATATACCATATATTGGAGTATTCCAATATGCACTGAGTGTACAAAACATTAAGAACACCTGCTCTTTCCATGACATAGACTGACCTGGTGAATCCAGGTGAAAGCTATGATCCCTTATTGATGGGACTTGTTAATTCCACTTTAATCAGTGTAGATGAAGGGGAGGAGACAGGTTAAAGAAGGATTTTTAAGCCTTGAGACATGGACTATGTACGTGTGCCAATCAGAGGGTGAATGGGCAAGACAAAAGATTGAAGTGCCTTTGAACGGGGTATTGTAGTAGATGCCAGCCGTACCAGTTTGAGTGTTTCAAGAACTACAACGCTGCTGGGTATTTCACGCTCAACAGTTTCCCGTGTGTATCAAGAATGGTCCACCACTCAAAGGACATCCAACCAACTTGACACAACTGTGGGAAGCATTGGAGTCAACATGGGCCAGCATCCCTGTGGAACGCTTTCGACACCTTGTAGAGTCCACTCCATGCCCCGACGAACTGAGGCTGTTCTGAGGGCCAAAGGGGATGCAACTTAATATTAGGAAGGTGTTCCTAATGTTTGGTATACTCAGTGCAATATAATGAAAGTTATGCTGCTAATGCTGATCATTAGTATTGTGTGTCTATATTAATGGCTATCAGCCCATGACTGATGAACTGGGCCATTGTATTCAGTATCATTGTGTTGTTGTCATTGTGTATCATTGTGTATGTTATGTCTCATGTACTCACTTGCTGCGAAACGTGAATTTAAACTTATTTCAAGGTGTGGTGTGAATGTGGTGGGGAATATATTGGACCACAACGAGTCTCACTGACTAGATCAGATTATGTTTCCACCTTTACTAAGGGTGCTGGTTTTTGCAATTCTAGATGTAGCTTAAATGGGCTCTTACTATAAGTAATTCCATTTGATGTTGTTTTTCCAGATTAATTGAGTGCATTGCCAGTAACAAAGCACACAGAAAGAAGAATTGGAGCAATCCAACTAGCTCACATAACCGTGGTTAAATTCGTAACCTTTATTATGTAGCACTATTTCGGATCACGCCAGTATATGGTATCTCAGTCCAAGATAAATCTGCGAGCTTGGTATCATGGTCTAGTTAGGGAGCAAAGCAGAGTTAGGGCTGTGCTCAGCATGTGATGTAAAAATCTTCACAGCATAAAAAGCCCTGCTCCCCCACTCTGAGGATTTTTACCACATGTGAAGGGAAAATCCTCACAGTTCTGCTTCCAGGTTATCGGTGTTTCTTAGGTGGATGACGTCAATGCATGATTGAAATTGACACTCAAGTTATGATCAGTTTTCAATTATATTATCGATTGTTTAGCTCTTCTGTCTGGGCTGGCTAGCTAGCTAGCGTCAGATACCTTGCGTTCGCATAGCGATTGCTACAGTAGCCAACTCATTTTAGCTAGTTGTGAACACTCATGTGGATGACTGAGCTCAAAACCATGCCCCAAAGAGCTTGAGAGCAGTGATTGGATATATTCGGAGAGCCTCAACCAGGTGCGCACTGTCTAAAGAATATGCGACAGAAGGAGCGGCCTGCCAGGTAGGATGCAATCCAAGAGGCTGCAGAGCCTGAGATGCCCAGCCCTGAGAGGGTGGAGAGGAGGATCTGATGGTTCACGGTGTCGAAGGCAGCAGATAGATCTAGGAGGATGAGAACAGAGGAGAGAGAGTCAGCTTTGGCAGTGTGGAGAGCCTCCGTGGCACAGAGGAGAGCAGTCTCGGTTGGGTCAAGAAGATCAAGAAGATCATTCTGAGAGAGATAGCGAAGGAGTTGGTCAGAGTCAGCATGCTGAAGTGTTTTGGAAAGAAAAGAAAGAAGGGATACCGGTCTGTAGTTTTTGACGGCAGATGTGTCGAGTGTTGGTTTCTTAGGGAGGGGAGCAACTCGGGCCATTTTGATGCCAGAGGGGACGCAGCAAGTGGTCAGGGATGAGTTGATGAGGGAAGTGAGGAATGGAAGAAGGTCTCCAGAGAAGGTCTGGAGAAGGGAGGAGGGAATGGGTTCGAGCGGGCAGATTGTCGGGCGGCCAGACCTCACTAGTCGCAGGATTTCATCTGGAGAGAGAACGGAGAAAGAGGTCAAGGTGTAGGGTAGTTCTGTGTGAGTGGGACCAGTGGACTCAATAGGCTGAGTGAATGAGGAGCATATGTCGTCAACCTTCTTTTCAAAGTGGTTGACAAAGTCATCCGCAGAGAGGGAGGAGGAAGGGGGAGGGGGTGGAGGATTAAGGAGGGAGGAGAAGGTGGAAAATTGTTTCCTAGGGTTAGAGGCAGAGGCTTGAAATTTAGAGTGATAGAAAGTGGCTTTAGCAGCAGATACAAAGGAATATAAGGTAAAGAGGAGGGAGTGAAAGGATGATAGATCCTCAGGAAGTTTAGTTTTCCTGTTTGGTAAGCTCACAATGAGTCACTTAGCCACGGAGCAGGAGGGGAGGGCTGAGCCGGCCGGGAGGAAAGGGGACAGTGCTAGTCATAGTATGCAGGAAGGGAGGATAGTAGGGTCAAAGAGGCAGAATCAGGAGACAGGAGGGAGAAGGATTTAGCAGAAGGGAGAGATGACAGGCTAGAAGTGGAGAGAGTAGTAGGAGAGAGAGAGAGCGATTGCGGCGGCGCATGACAACCTGGGTAGGGGCTGAGTGGTTAGAGTTGGAGGAGAGGGAGACAGAAAAGGAACCAAATCAGTGATCAGAGACCTGGAGGGGGGTTGCCGTGATATTAGTAGGCAAACAGCCTCTAGTAAAGAGTATTGCCTGCCTTGTGAGTGGGAGGGGACTTGGACAGGGTGAGGTCAAAAGAGGCAAGGAGGGAACAAAGAGTTGGAAAGAAATGAATCGAAGGCAGAAGTCGTCCAGTACGAAGAGTGGTGAGCCATCATCAGGAAATTAGCTTATCAAGGTGTCAAGTTCAATTAGGAACTCTCTAAGGGCACCTGATGGGCAATAGGTGACAACAATGATAAGCTTAAGTGGACAAGTGACAGTGACAGCATGGAATTCAAATGAGGAGATGGACAGGTGAGGGAGAAAATAGAAATCTCCATTTAGGAGAAGTGAGCAGCCCTGTGCCACCACTGATACGGCCAGATGCTCTCGGACTATGAGAGAAAACATAGTCAGATGAAGAGAGAGCAGCAGGAGTAGCAATGTTCTCTTGGGTGACCCGTGAGGCTGCAGAGCTTGAGTTATTGTCAGGCTCTGCAGTTGTCAGGGCCAAAAAGTCGAGGGACTAAAGGGCAGCATAGGCTGAGATGAACTCAGCGTTCCTGACTGCAGATCGGCAGTTCCAAACGTTGCGAAGAACAGAAATTTGACATGGGTTGTGTGCTCAGGGTACACTAAATTAGAAGGGTTGCAGCATAGGGGTGGGGAGCATCTGTAAAGCTTACAGGGAGAGGAGCGAACTGGTGAGAGAGTGGTGTGGAGCCCTCCTCTCTTTCCTTCATCTAATAACTTGTCAGAACAATCTTGTTTTCGGCGACTGTCTTAGTTTTGACAACAAGACCGGCGCTAACACTGATTACCAAAACCACAACAGTCACAAATTGCCTTGCCCCTGTGATGGAAAATGTTATATTTGTGCTTTTCTAATAACCAATTTCTGTGTTCTATATTTGTGCTTTTCTAATAACCAATTTCTGTATTCATGCAAGTGACTGATTGAACGAATCTTCACTATCCGTATCTGCAACTTGGCAGTACGCCCAGAACCTTGTTTTGAGAATGAAAGGATATCTCAGTTTCAAGGTCTCAGCTTGGAAAGAAGGAGCCTCGTGAGGTATTGGTCTGTCACATGCATGAACCAGTATTGGTTGGTCACATGCATGAACCAAACGTTAATGATGAATTAATGATGAATGATGAATAAACTAAATCATGCCTATGTAACGTGTCTGTAAGCAGTATATAAGAGATCTAATGGGACTGCCCCAATGGAGCTCCTGACAGACATGTACTATGGTGCATCAAGTTTGTTGGAACCTCTCCAGTTAACTGACAATAAACAATGATACATTTAAGTTTGACTTTGAGTGTCCCTGTGTAGAATTTCCACGACTCCCCTTAATCCTGGTTGATGTGTCAAGAGTCATCTGCAAGTTATGAGCAATCAGCAGTTCACAAACCAAGTAGGCTACTGGTGAGACAGGCAGCACTTAAAGTAGATGGCCCTAGCTAGCAAAAACACAGTACTACACAACAACAGATTGAGAATCCTCCCCTCCAGGGCCTATATAAAGCACCATACCACAGAAAAAATATGACTAACCCTTGGAGCATAGTGAGTATAATTTTATATGGATTTATATTTTCTCTGGGATTGTAAAGGTTTCTGGGAGATATCTCTAATAATCTTATACATTATTTCCGCAAGATTATCAAGGGTCAGTAAAGTCTTATTGACACATGTTTATGTCATGTCATGTTTATGTCATGCATTTGTAATGTATTTTATTTTTCTCTCCCAGGGATCTACAGTGATATTCTAGTCGACATGAAACTGCTGGTAAATTATCATAATCATCATCATGCTTAGCTCGCTCATCATTCAGTCACCACAGTAATTAATGTATTAATACAATAGCATTTATAAGATGCTTGCTTATGAATTGCACTGAAATTAGTTGTGAGTTTTATCAGCTGTGCATTTGCTATATTTTGTTCTATGATTGTGTTCCTCTTAGGTCGCCTGTGCAATTGTTGCTTGTTCATTTGTGCCAGCTGGTAAGTTTAGCTTTACCTGACCAATGGTACGCTTGTGAATTAAAAAGTTACTGCTGTTTTAGATAGAGGGGCACAGCCTGGAAATCCTCACTTCACCTCGGTCTGGTATTTGCTTACTTACAAGGTGTCTTTCTAGACTTGATTTACTGGTTAATTTTTTAAGCACATGCCTGTGATGATTCAGCCAACACAAGTAAGTACTTTATCTATGATCTCTAATATTACTGTACATGTGTCATGCATTGATGACCTGTTTTGTTTTCTTAACAAAACATGCACAACTCAGGTTGTGTGCCAACACACTAACCGGTTTATGAAATATCTTGAGCACTGGCAATGTCTAGAACTATGTGGGCAAAATTTTCATTGTGACCAGAATATATTAGTTATTTGTAGAGTGCTGAACAAGATGGATGTACTGTGACAACTCTACTGGCACTGAAGACTATGAGACCATTGCCAACCAGCGTGGATACTACCCTAAAAACATGTGTCCCAAACAAAGATTGCGGCAGCTTCTGTGGATGGAATCAGCCTGAGCCAAACAGGAAATATGTTTGACGTGTAAATACAGGGAGACCATGCTGGCTTTTTGGGTTACACTTTACACTCACTTTCATGAAAATTTGTTATAAATGGTTATAAATGTGTATTCAAGATATTACAGTACATGCGGCAGGTAGCCTTGCAGTTAAGAGAGTTGGCCAGTAACCTAAATGTCGCTGGTTTGAATCCCCCAGCAGACTAGTCGATGTGGCCTTGAGCAAGGCACTTAACCCTAATTGCTACTGTAAATCACTTTGGATAAGAGCATCATATAGATGTGTTTATAAATGATTAAACATGTTATAATGCTTATGAATTGTAATGCCTATATTATACATGTTTACAAATAATGAAATACTAATTTATATTATGTGCAATATGTATGAATAGTTTCTTAATTCTTATTCATTAAAGTTATTATAAAGTGTTACCCGATTCCGTTTTATTCAGACAAATTATTTTAGACATATTGTTTTCTAATTTAACCTTACCTTTTCATAATTATATTTTATGTTAAAATGTATCGGAAAAACATGTTTAATGTGGAGATTTTCATATATATATACAGTATTTTTTTATTAGTTGTATCCTTTTTGTTTTTAGGTTGCAAACACTTTCCTCATTTGTTGGAATTCAAAGCAGAAACATTGTCTCTGTCAAATCAAATCAAATTTGTAACATGCGGCGAATACATTTTTTTTTTACATTTTAGTCATTTAGCAGACGCTCTTATCCAGAGCGACTTACAGTTAATGAGTGCATACATGTTTTTTTTTTTTCAATACTGGTCCCCCGTGGGAAATGAACCCACAACCCTGGTGTTGCAAACGCCATGCTCTACATTTACATTTTAGTCATTTAGCAGATGCTCTTATCCAGAGCGCCTTACAGTTAGTGAATACATATTTTTTTTTAAATACTGGCCACCCGTGGGAATCAAACCCACAACCCTGGCATTGCAAACGCCATGCTCTATCAACTGAGCTACATCCCTGCCGGCCATTCCCTCCCCTACCCTGGACGACTTGTGCGCCGCCCATGAGTCTCCCGGTCGTGGCCGGCTGCGACAGAGCCTGGATTCGAACCAGGATCTCTAGTGGCACAGTTAGCACTGCAATGCAGTGCCTTAGACCACTGAGCTACCCGGGACTACAGGTGTAGTAGACCTTACAGTCTACAGGTGTAGACCTTACAGTGAAATGCTTACTTACATGCCCTTAACCAACAATGCCGTTTTAAGAAAAATATGAGTTAAGAAGAATATTTACTAAATAAACGAAAGTAAAAAATTAAAGAGCAACAATAAAATAACAATAACGAGGCTATATACAGGGGGTACCGGTACCGAGTCAATGTGCGGGAGTACAGGTTAGTTGAGGTAGTTGAGGTAATATGTACAGTACATGTAGAGGTAAAGTGACTATGCACAGATAATAGATAATAAACAGTAAGTAGCAGCAGCAAGAATGAAAGGGGGTCAATGCAAATAGTCTGGGTAGCCATTTGATTAGCTGTTCAGCAGTCAGTCTTATGGCTTGGGGGTAGAAGCTGTTAAGAAGCCTTTTGGACCTAAATGTGGCGCTCCGGTACCGCTTGCCGTGCGGTAGCAGAGAGAACAGTCTATGACTAGGGTGGCTGGATCCTTTGGCGATTTTTTTTGCCTTCCTCTGACACATATACAATCGTGGTCAAACGTTTTGAGAATGACACAAATACTAATTTTCATAAAGTCTGCTGCCTCAGTTTTGATGATGGCAATTTGTATATACTCCAGAATGTCATGAAGAGTGATCAGATGAATTGCAATTAATTGCAAAATCCCTCTTTGCCATGAAAATGAACTTAATCCCCCCCAAAAAACATTTCCACTGCATTTCAGCCCTGCCACAAAAGGACCAGCTGCCATCATGTCAGTGATTATCTCGTTAACACAGGTGAGAGTGTTGACGAGGACAAGGCTGGAGATCACTCTGTCATGCTGATTGAGTTAGAATAACAGACTGGAAGCTTTAAAAGGAGGGTGGTGCTTGAAATCATTGTTCTTCCTCTGTTAACCATGGTTACCTGCAAGGAAACACGTGCCGTCATCATTGCTTTGCACAAAAAGGGCTTCACAGGCAAGGATATTGCTGCTAGTGAGATTGCACCTAAATCAACCATTTATCGGATCATCAAGAACTTCAAGGAGAGAGGTTCAATTGTTGTGAAGAAGGCGTCAGGGCGCCCAAGAAAGTCCAGCAAGCGCCAGGACCGTCTCCTAAAGTTGATTCAGCTGCGGGATCGGGGCACCACCAGTGCAGAGCTTGCTCAGGAATGGCAGCAGGCAGGTGTGAGTGCATTTGCACGCACAGTGAGGCGAATACTTTTGGAGGATGGCCTGGTGTCAAGAAGGGCAGCAAAGAAGCCACTTCTCTCCAGGAAAAACATCACGGACAGACTGATATTCTGCAGAAAGTACAGGGATTGGACTGCTGAGGACTGGGGTAAAGTCATTTTCTCTGATGAATCCCCTTTCCGATTGTTTGGGGCATCCGGAAAACACCTGGTCCGGAGAAGACAAGGTGAGCGCTACCATCAGTCCTGTGTCATGCCAACAGTAAAGCATCCTGAGACCATTCATGTGTGGGGTTGCTTCTCAGCCAAGGGAGTGGGCTCACTCACAATTTTGCCTAAGAACACAGCCATGAATAAAGAACGGTACCAACACATCCTCCGAGAGCAACTTCTCCCAACCATCCAAGAACAGTTTGGTGATGACCAATGCATTTTCCAGCATGATGGAGCACCGTGTCACAAGGCAAAAGTGATAACTAAGTGGCTCGGGGAACAAAACATCGAAATGTTGGGTCCATGGCCAGGAAACTCCCCAGACCTTAATCCCATTGAGAACTTGTGGTCGATCCTCAAGAGGCGGGTGGACAAACAAAGACCCACAAATTCTGACAAACTCCAAGCATTGATTATGCAAGAATGGGCTGCCATCAGTCAGGATGTGGCCCAGAAGTTAATTGACAGCATGCCAGGGCGGATTGCAGAGGTCTTGAAAAAGAAGGGTCAACATTGCAAATATTGACTCTTTGCATAAACTGAATGTAATTGTCAATAAAAGACATTGACACTTATGGAACGCTTGTAATTATACATCAGTATACCATAGTAACATCTGACAGAAATATCTCATAACACTGAAGCAGTGAATTTTGTGAAGACCAATACTTGTGTCATTCTCAAAACTTTTGACCACGACTGTAGAGGTCCTGGATGGCAGGAAGCTTGGCCCCAGTGATGTACTGGGCCATAAGCACTACCCTCTGTAGCGCCTTGCGGTCAGAGGCCGAGACGTTGCCATACCAGATGGTGATGCAACCAGTCAGGATGCTCTCGATGGTGCAGCTGACTACAAGGTCTGTTTTGTCTGCAACTATCCCTTCTGCGGCACCGAAGGTGGGAGTACCTCCTTTTGATGCATTCTTCACAACTACTTAATCTTGAGCTCACAGACGATTTTTGCCTATATTTGCTATGCCCAGATATAAGACAATACAGATAGGGCCATGAAGCTGCAGGATACAGTGGACTGATCCATATTTGTGTGAGACTTCCTTAATTGGCACAGCACAGGTTCAAATACATCATAAAAACTTGTTTCTTCTATGCAAATCTATCAAATAAAACATTATATAAATTATATATGTGAATGAATAGGCCTTTTCATCTTTTGAATCCTTTCCAAATATTGTGTCAAACGTTTTTTCAAATGACATTATATTTCGAATTATTTGTCTTATAATGTTCAAATGTATTACGAAGTTATTAGTAATTGTAAAAGTTAAGAAAATAGTAAGTGACATATCATTCAAAGCTACAGCACTTATCTTTTTGGAAATCCAACTCAAATTTTACTGCTAGCAATGCAATAAGCATGCCACAAGGCATCACGAAATCAGAAGATTATCAGGAGTTTTGGAGTCAAAAACTGGGTCTCCATTGAAGGTTGTGGGTCTTCCAGCAGGACAACGACCCCAAACACACATAAAGGAATCGTTCAAGAAGAGATGCTAGTCTGTTCTGGAGTGGCCAGCCAAGAGTCCAGATCTGAATCACGTCCAAAACCTATTGGGAGATCTGAAAACAGCAGTTGGTGGATGGCACCCCTAAAACATTGAAGAATTAGAGCAATTTGCTGCTGAAACCTTTACAAAATAAAATTGGTTAGACAATGTTGAAAATCCAATAACAATGTGTGGAGACCAAAAGTTTTTAAAATCAATTTCAATGTATTTATTTATTTTAGAAGAAATAGACAATGATTTAAGAAAAGTGCAAGGGTGCCAATATATTTGGCCTCAACCGTATGTACTTTATATCATTCAAAAATGAAGGCACGGCACATTGCACAAGCCCTTCACTTTTTAAATGGTTATGGAAATTTGCACATGTTTGTAGCGCCACCATTAGGTAAAAGATCAGACCTTTTTTTTTTGCCGTACATTTATTTATTTTGGAACAGTAATTGGTGACATAAACCTAGACTTTCAAACCTCTTATTCCCGAACATGGGGACAATTGGGGAACCCCCCCCCCCCAAAAAAAAAAATATATATAAATAAACCTACATTTGAGTTTTTCTTGCCTGCTGTTGCTCTGGCTCTGTAATATACACATGTATCAGAATCTCACAGTTCTTACCTTTCTAACAGTACTAAGCATGTGTTTGTAGGACTTAAAGGTAGTATACAATATATGTGTCGCTTATAAAATGCCACAGAGTTTAACAGGTTATGATTAAGTTTAGCTCAGTATCACTCCAATATCAAAGTTTGTCAGAGGTTTGTTTTCAGATCTCAGAAGTTGTATAATGTCAAGATGAGCCTATATGCACTCAATCGCTCATGTAGATCCAGCTATATACCTCAACCCAAAATACATGGAAAATGTAAGCAAAATGCTGACCAATTGATTTACTTGTCATAAATAGGTATCCAGTACCTGCTTCTCTTCGAAGAATTCTGGATTTTTTCATTCTGTATAGTTTAATTTTTTTGACTACATGGAGATATTATATAGTTTTAGTTTCTCCTGGGGTTAGTATGTTATCATGGATTGATATTATATCTGTATAACGAATCGATGCATCTTTTGTCAGAAAGTATTACAATAAAATAGTATTTACACTTTCATGAAAAGATCAGATTCCATGTGTTTTCTTATCACGTTAGGGAAAAGATCAGATATGTATCAGATATGCTAATACGTCGGAATTGGGGTGGCTGTGTAAATTAATCTGTGTAAATGAAGTAGATAATATATTGATTCTTGAAGAATGTCACATCAATATTTTAAAATGTATTTGATTTTCATTTACACGATCCGGTCACTAGTCACACTTCTTTTGAACTCAAAGTAAACATACAGTGTTCCTACATCCCACTGGGCACACAATGGTTGACTCAACGTTGTGTGCATGTAATTTCAATTAACTTACATGGAACCAACATGGAATAGACGTTGAATTGACATCTGTGCCCAGTGGGACACTTCCTTGAGCAGGGGCTGCACATACGTGGAGACACCCCACATATGATCACTCCCTATAGGGGTTATATACCACCCTGCCATGGCTCCACCCCACATCTATTCATTCCACAAGTGTGGGAGACAACAGTGTCGGTGCAGTGTTAATATATTAGGTCAATGACCGTTTTTCCATACTGCAACATTGTATGGGGATGAATATGTTGTGACAGTAGTAGTCACAGTTCTGTCGGAGCATAATCCGACCTGTGCGTGCCAGTCTGAGACTTCATTCCTGGTAAGTCAGCTTCAATCCTGGTAAACCTCACCGTAGTAGGGAAGCCAAATAGAAGGAAAGAGGAACAACAGAATTAGGTATCCAGACCTTTGAATATCAAAGTGTTTACCGAAAGGATTAAATGAGTTGGGTCCAAACCAAAAACACACCAATACAATACCAAGTTATGACTAAAGGCCAGTTTATACTTGGTCTACAATGGAGAATTTGGAGCTACAGTTTCCTTGTGTTTTGTTACTTGAATTTTGGTGCCCTAATTCCAAAACCTGATAGACCGCTTTACTGTCTACGGTAAGCAAGACATATTTGATTACGCAACAGTTAACGATATCCAACACAACTCTCACGCCCTTCTATGAAGATGTACTGTATTTAAGCACCTGTGAGTGCATTCAGTGGACAAACACTCCTCCCATATAGAGACAGACCATCAGGATGAAGTTTGCGGTAAGTAGCTTATCAGTGCTGCTTGTAAAATATTCTTTTTGAAATGACAGTAATAAAAGTTTTTTTTTTTGTATCAATATTGTAATAATGATATTGATAGAAGCTGCTTAATTTTCCCCAGAATTACGTTAATAGATTAGTATTTTTGATGCCTAAGATATTTGGACTCTAGTTGACAAGTTTTGGGACATTTGAGATTCCTTGGGAACATGGATGATGCCTGAAAAGCAGACCTGGGATAACTATAGTTTTAATTATGCTTTGTGGAAAGTAACAATTTTTTTCAGTGGGAACAAATAGTTACTTTGGAGGTGACTACAACTATTTGATTACAGATCCCAAAAGTGACCACTTTTCAAAGCTATTTGATTACAGTTCTGAGAAAGCAACTACTTCTTAAAAATATTTGAATACTGATCTCAGGAAGTGAATACTTTTCTGAAACTATTGGATTGGATGCCTTCAACTAATGGTAGGGCAGTATCTGGAACTACATGTTGAAGATTAATTAATTAATTCATAGAGTTCGCACAATCTCCTATACTATTCCAATCTATCAAGACAGTTTTGGGACATAAAGTTTCCTTTAGACATTTAATAGCCATATTTTGTTACTTTTAGCATTCTCAGTAACACTTAACATTAAACTGTTCTTGTGCCTGTGTAATAAAACTGTAATTACTTTTGGAGCATCATTTTATAAGCATATTTTTACATTATACTTAGGTAATTGCATTTTAATTGCATAGCAATGAGCTGAGAGTTCTTGCAGCTACTGTGCACAAGAGGAAAAGTGACTGTTCCTTATTCCACTTATGTAATAACTCCATTATTATGCAATTATAAAGCAATTTCCAAAGACCTATTAATCAACAATGTTGCTATTGTAATAATCACAGTTACTACACATGTATAAGAACTTGATGTTAAGTGTAACTGTATTACCTACCTTATCTCATTATGAAAATATATTTGTTAGTCATTTTAAAGCAGCAAAAGTGATCTACTCTAATGTTGAGGTGATTCCTTTTTTTGTAATATTTTTGTACGTATTTTTTTTTATTACAATAAACAAAAACATACATAGACAAACCATTCAATTTTTCCATTCCAGCCATTACAATGAGCCTGTCCTCCTATTGCTCCTCCCACCAGCCTCCACTAACACAACAAACATTAATGATGTCACACTTGCTCAGACCCACATGTTCCCACCGCATCCACACCCAATGTGTTTTCCAATGCTTGTGAAACTCTGCCCCAAATGACTTCAGATTGTGTAATGTTGTTTCTGTCTGTAGACAGATTTTTTCAATATTTAAATAATAAAGCATTTGATTCTTCCATTCCATGTTGAGGTGATTCCATGTCCTTCATGTATTTCTTTCTAAGCTATAGGCTGTATTAAGATTAATATCTAAGAGCACTCCAAATATATGCGTATGGTCATATATTTAGACTAATTCAACTAACTGTTGTAGTTTTTGGTTCTTCATCAAATATTTGTCACCCATCAAATAAATTATTTGGGTTTTCAAATAACTTGCATATATTCAAATACCTTCAAATATTATTTGGTTTTCGGAGAGGTATTCAAAATACTTTGAAATATAATTTGGTTTTCTGAGACCTGTATTTGAATATGAAAGAAAATCGCTGGCTTTTAGTGTAAACTCTATATAAACTACATTAGACTACCTTCAGTATTTGAAAACTTGGTATTTTCTAATAAAATACAGCTATTTTCTGCCAGGTTTGCTGAAAAGTACTGACATTCTCAATAAATGATGTGTGTGTGTGTGTGCGTGAGTGTGTTTGTGTGTGTGTGTGTGTGTGTGTGTGTGTGTGTGTGTGTGTGTGTGTGTGTGTGTGTGTGTGTGTGTGTGTGTGTGTGTGTGTGCGTGTGCGTGTGCATGTGTCTTGAAGTTCTCTAACATAGGTTCTAATGGTTTTCTTCTAGGTTTTTGCCATTTTTGTCTGTTTGTTTGCACAGATTGGCAGTTGGGTGTTTCGTGACCGGGGTAACATTTCTAGCTATGATACAAGACGAGGGTTGGTCTCTGGCAACACTAAACAGAGGGACAGGAGCTGCCTCAATTACAAGGTTTGCTTCAGCTGCCCCTGCCCAAGGACCTTAAAACCACGGCGGAAGATTCCAAAACACTCAACCATCCCAAAACCACCAAAGATCCCAAGACCACTATATCCTCAAAGAAGAAACATCCCAAGAATACCCAGATGGCACCATACTCCATAATTAAAAGCGTAACACTCCATAATTAAAAGGGTAACACACACCACAATTAAAAGGATAACGCGCTCCATAATTAAAAGGGCAACACATTCCATAATCTCTGTTGTTTACAGTTATGGCAAATGTCTCCGTTTGCTTTGGAGGTTGCGTTGCAAAGGAGACAGAAGTCTGAAACGTCTGAGTCATGTTATTGGTACGTGTTTGAAAATGGGGTTTACTGCGAATTATCAATTGTACCACTCCAGTAGCTCATTTTGATATGATGTAATGTCTGAGAATCCTTATCCCTCTGTTTGATATGAAAGCATCAACATAGTTTAAAATGTATATTCAGAAGACAGAAACAGTAGGAAGGGTGGATTAAATCCTCATCTCCGGTCTGGTGTGCTATATGTGGCTTGTGCCGGGGAGTGTTAACATTACACCATGGCTCTGCATGAGTGTCAACATACAGTCGTGGTCAAAAGTTTTGAGAATGACACAAGTATTGGTCTTCACAAAGTTCGCTGCTTCAGTGTTATGAGATATTTCTGTCAGATGTTACTATGGTATACTGAAGTATAATTACAAGCATTCCATAAGTGTCAAAGGCTTTTATTTACAATTACATTAAGTTTATGCAAAGAGTCAATATTTACAATGTTGACCCTTCTTTTTCAAGACCTCTGCAATCCGCCCTGGCATGCTGTCAATTAACTTCTGGGCCACATCCTGACTGATGGCAGCCCATTCTTGCATAATCAATGCTTGGAGTTTGTCAGAATTTGTGGGTTTTTGTTTGTCCACCCACCTCTTGAGGATCGACCACAAGTTCTCAATGGGATTAAGGTCTGGGGAGTTTCCTGGCCATGGACCTAACATTTCGATGTTTTGTTCCCCGAGCCACTTAGTTATCACTTTTGCCTTATGGCAAGGTGCGCCATCATGCTGGAAAAGGCATTGGTCGTCGCCAAACTGTTCTTGGGTGGTTGTGAGAAGTTGCTCTCGGAGGATGTGTTGGTACCATTCTTTGTTCATGGCTGTGTCCTTACGCAAAATTGTGAGTGAGCCCACTCCCTTGGCTGAGAAGTAACCCCACACATGAATGGTCTCAGGATGCTTTACTGTTGGCATGACACAGGACTGATGGTAGCGCTCACCTTGTCTTTTCCAGACAAGGTGTTTTCCAGATGCCCCAAACAATCGGAGAGGGGATTCATCAGAGAAAATGACTTTACCCCAGTCCTTAGCAGTCCAATCCCTGTACCTTTTGCAGAATACCAGTCTGTCCCTGATGTTTTTCCTGGAGAGAAGTGGCTTCTTTGCTGCCCTTCTTGACACCAGGCCATCCTCCAAAGATCTTCGCCTCACTGTGCGTGCAGATGCACTCACACCTGCCTGCTGCCATTCCTGAGCAAGCTCTGCACTGGTGGTGCCCCGATCCCGCAGCTGAATCAACTTTAGGAGACGGTCCTGGCGCTTGCTGTACTTTCTTGGGCACCCTGACGCCTTCTTCACAACAATTGAACCTCTCTCCTTGAAGTTCTTGATGATCCGTTAAATGGTTGATTTAGGTACAATCTTACTAGCAGCAATATCCTTGCCTGTGAAGCCCTTTTTGTGCAAAGCAATGATGACGGCACGTGTTTCCTTGCAGGTAACCATGGTTAACAGAGGAAGAACAATGATTTCAAGCACCACCCTCCTTTTAAAGCTTCCAGTCTGTTATTCTAACTCAATCAGCATGACAGAGTGATCTCCAGCCTTGTCCTCGTCAACACTCTCACCTGTGTTAACGAGATAATCACTGACATGATGGCAGCTGGTCTTTTTGTGGCAGGGCTGAAATGCAGTGGAAATGTTTTCTGGGATTAAGTTCATTTTCATGGCAAAGAGGGACTTTGCAATTAATTGCAATTCATCTGATCACTCTTCATGACATTCTGGAGTATATGCAAATTGCCATCATCAAAACTGAGGCAGCAGACTTTGTGAAAATGTGTATTTGTGTCATTCTCAAAACGTTTGACCACAACTGTAGTTGTAATTCACAAACAGCAGGGGGTGCTGGAATGCAGTGCTGGCAGACTACAAGCATCAAGGTTTTCAATATAAGCAATATCAATGGGGATCCTGTCCAGTATTTTGGCAATGTATTGTTTGTCATGCCAATAAAGCCTTTTGAATTGAATTGAATCCTGCCTGTTCAATTGTAGCATCACATGTATGACCAGCCAGGTCACCCATGATACAAGTCAGTATTCAACATCCATCCATGTCTGAGGACGTCGGGAGATTAAGTGGAAACCAGCCACTAGGGGGCAACAGTAAGCGATGTTACCTCCAAGTAGGTTTCGGTTTTGCTAGGGTTTTGCTAGGGTCTTTTGGACCCATCTGCCTCTAGTACCAAATGGTGCATGTTCAAATCCAGGCTTAAATGTTTTAAGCCTATCTCAAACCCTGAAGGGGAATTTCACCCTGGGCGAATCTGGCTTGTTTTCATCTGTTGTGAGGCATTTCTAGGACAGTGAGATGTGTTTCACACATAATTGCCCAGGAGGAAGGCGGGTCTGGGCTTCGCGCACTCAATGATGCACCCTATGACAACTTCCGGTGTATTGATTGGGGCAGGAGATTTAGAAATAAATGTAGTCCTGCTTTGTGATATTTCCCGAAGGCTCTGATCACACTATACGTTTTTGTGCGTGTCTATATGGTTGTCTTTGTTCGATAGAGCCATTGGACATCTTCCAGCGATGTTCCTATCGTTGGATTCATTGCTAAATATACAAGCTGACACATTTTTTCCAGTCTCTGAAAGACTGCAACTCGTTTGGGGCGGTGCTTCGTGCTCTGGCCCCGTCCCTCCCCAAGGTAGGCTTTTTTGAAAGGGAGGTGGACACGAAGAACACAATCCTTTGGGCAAAACTAAAAGAACTGACCAGACCACAATGGCTTCAAGTGATTCCTCTCATCAACACTAATTAGAAGATGGAACATCTTTTGTTGTTGCTACATGGTAACATTCAACTGGAATATAGTGAAGAGGATTCGAAACAAAGACTTGGATTTAGCTAGAAGCTGAACTACAGCCGATCCCAGCACCAAGAGGGCAGACAAATATGATGGCTAGCTAAGTAAGTTATTTTTCCTGCAAGCCACTTAGCTAGCTAGCTAACTTTAGTTTATCTCCTGAAACCCATATTGTGTAACATACTACTGTGTTACAGTGGGGGGAAATCAAATTATTTTTCTGTTTGCTAACTTAGGTAGCTAGGTAGCTAGCTAAGTTAGCTAAATACAGAGCTGCCAACTCTTACGCATTGGCCGTGAGACACATGCATTTTACCCTCTTCTCACGCTCTCAAGGCACACCACTTATATCTCAGGCATTGAAAAGTACTGCTTTTATTTTTCTAATTCGGCATTGTATAATCAGAGCGTTAACTTTTCAACTTCGCTCAAAATCATTTTGAAATCAGATCATCTGTGGAACGGAACCTCAATCATTGTCCTGTCTTGCCACAGCACTGTGAACCGCGGCACATTGAAGCATATGATGGGATCAAGGGAATTGGATGCATGTTTTAAAGAAAGGCCCCTTAAGAATAGAGTGGAGATGGATGGAGAGATAGAGCGGTCTCCGCTGAGTTTAGAAAACTGTAGAAAGAGTAGCTCTGTTTTATGTACAATGTTGTCAACAAAATTAGGTCGCTTTTACTCCCGTCCCTATTGCAGAATGGAGCCTTTTGACAGCATGTACTAAAGTCGTTTTAATCTGCACTTGCATTAGTCCCCTCGTTTGGTGATTGGCATTTAGGCTGAGGCAACGAAAAGGCAGCAGACAGACCTACAGTATGTATATACAGTATATAATTGTGTCAAACAGATTGTGAACCCAAAAGTGTAAGTTTGATTCTAAAGGGGGGGACAATAAATACAAAAATAATTTGGTTAGGGTGTAGGGGCAGATTTATGTAGTCTTGTCTTCAGGAGATTTTATTATCTATTTACTTTATTTAGTCTGATCAGTGGAACAATTCTCATTCTTAACAATGGCCTAAAATATAGGGTAATTACTGTGCTTGTCAGCAAGAACACTACTGTTATTCCCTTCACTTATTGTATTGTTCCACTGCTTCCCAAATTTGCCAGTGTAATCACATATTTGAAATCTCATATGACTTGTGTCTTTGAAAATGTATTATATGAGGCTATGTATTTTTGCAGCCATTCATGGACAGTTTTGAATAAGTCATACAAACAAGCATAGGATATTAAATGCTCCAGGAATCTATAATTTGATATTTTACTATTGTGCACATGGTAGGCAGAGATGGTAGGGGGACTCACCTCATAAATATCATGTCTATGTAGAGTAAATGAAGGCAGGGATCTTCAACTAGTAGGAATAAACCACCTGAATATGGATATTCATTAGATTTTTATTTTAGGTTGATGATTGAGAAATTAATTGTTATAACAAGAACATTTTCAAACACCTAGCACTTCAGAAATAGATCAGGGGTGGCCAACCCTCCTGGAAGGCAAGCAGGATGTTCATCCAGCCCAATTTTTGAAAGCAGTCTATGGACAACAAGACTGCAATCTATGTTTTCGTTACCCACTGCCATCAACCATTAATATATCCTGTTGGTGTAGTGGTAACAATCCCCAGCACATGTCGCATACAACTTTCCACCTGAGAACAGGGATCAATCCCTGCTTCCAACCTCCCCACTGTTTCTAGCATTTATTTGCCTGTCTCCCTATCTCATTTCATTATTGTCTGAATAAAGTGTCAAACCACCTAAAAAATATGTGTAAAAAAAGACTATAAAAAGCCTAAGCACGCCTGTTAGACATGGCTGTAGCTAGATACTGTCTGCCTACCTACCTAGGTACATTTGTACGGTCTGATCACTGGGCCGCTTGCGGCTGTGCTTCCCTTTGTAGTCCGTAATAGTTTGCAATCCCTGCCACATTCGACCAGCGTCGAAGCCGGTGTAGTAGGATTCAATCTTAGTCCTGTATTGATGCTTTGACTGTTTGATTGTTCGTCGGAGGGCATAGTGGGATTTCTTATAAGAGTCCCGGTTAGAGTCCCGCTCCTTGAAAGCGGCAGCTCTACCCTTTAGCTCAGTGAGGACGTTGCCTGTAATTCATGGCTTCTGGTTGGGGTATGTACGTACAGTCACTGTGGGGACGACGTCATCGATGCACTCAGCCAGTGACTGTGTGGTGTACTCCTCAATGCCATCGGAAGAATCCCGGAACATATTCCAGTCTGTGCTAGCAAAACAGTCCTGTAGCTTAGCATCTGCGTCATCTGACCACTTCCATATTGAGCAAGTCACTGGTACTTCCTGCTTTTGTTTTTGCTTGTAAGCAGGAATCAGGAAGATAGAGTTATGGTCAGATTTGCCAAATGGAGGGCGAGGGAGAGCTCTGTACGCGTGTCTGTGTGTGGAGTAAAGGTGGTCTAGAGTTTTTTTCCTCTGGTTGCACATGTAACATGCTGGTAAAAATTTGGTAAAACAGATTTAAGTTTCCCTGCATTAAAGATCCCGGCCACTAGGAGCATTTTCTTGTTTGCTTATGGCCTTACACAGCTCATTGAGTGCGGTCTTAGTGCCAGCATCGGTGTGGTGGTAAATATACAGCTACGAAAACAATATAGATGAAAACTTGCTTGGTAAATAGTGTGGTCTACAGCTTATCATGAGATACTCTACCTCAGGCGAGCAAAACCTAGAAACGTCCTTAATATTAGATTTCGTGCACCAGCTGTTATTGACAAATAGACACAGACCGCCACCTCTTGTCTTACCGGAGGCAGCTGTCTATCTTGCTGATGCACGGAAAACCCAGCCAGCTGTATGTTATCCATGTCGTCGTTCAGCCACGACTCGTGAAACAGAAGATATTATAGTATTTAATGTCCCGTTGGTAGGATAGTCTAGATCGGATCTCATCCAGTATATTATCTAATGATTGCACGTTGGCTAATAGTACGGAAGGTAGAGGCGGGTTACCCACTCTTTTCGGTCATAAGAGATGGTGGCAGAACCATTATGTACAAAATAAGTTACAAATAACGCAAAAACACACACAATAGCACAATTGATTAGGAGCCGGTAAAACGGCAGCCATCTCCTCCGGCGCCATTGTAAATCACTCCATGGCCATGTATGTGGTATGTGGACAACTGCTCGTCGAACATCTCATTCCAAAATCATGGGCATTAATGTGGAGTTGGTCCCCCCTTTGCTACTATAACAGCCTCCACTCTTCTGGGAAGACTTTCCACTAGATGTTGGAACATTGCTGCGAGAACTTGCTTCCATTCAGTCACAAGAGCATTATTGAGGTCGGGCACTGATGTTGGGCGATTAGGCCTGGCTCACAGTCGGTGTTCCAATTCATCCCAAAGGTGTTGAGCTCAGGGTTCTGTGCAGGCCAGTCAAGTTCTTTCACATCAATCTCAACAAACCATTTCGGTATGGACCTCGCTTTGTGCACAGGGGAATTGTCTAGTTGAAACAGGAAAGGGCTTTCCCCAAACTGTTGCCACAAAGTTGGAAGCACAGAATTGTCTAGAATGTCATTGCATGATGTAACGTTAAAATGTCCCTTCACTGGAGCAGGTCTCTTCTTCTTATTGGTGTCCTTTAGTAGTGGTTTATTTGCAGCAATTCGACCATGAAGGCCTGATTCACACAGTCCCCTCTGAACAGTTGATGTTAAGATGTGTCTGTGACTTGAACTCTGTGAAGCATTTATTTGGGCTGCAATTTCTGAGGATGGTAACTCTAATGAACTTGTCCTCTGCAGCAGAGGTAACTCTGGGTCTTCCATTCCTGTGGTGGTCCTCATGAGAGCCAGTTTCATCATAGCGCTTGATGGTTTTTGCGACTGCACTTGAAGAAACTTTCAAAGTTCTTGAAATGTTCCGTATTGACTGACCTTCATGTCTTAAAGTAATGATGGACTGTCGTTTCTCTTTGCTTATTTGAGCTGTTCTTGCCATAATATGGACTTGGTATTTTGCCAAATAGGGCTATCTTCTGTATACCCCCCACTACCTTGTCACAACACAAATGCATTAAGAAGGAAAGAAATTCCACAAATGAACTTTTAAGAAGGCACACCTGTTAATTGAAATGCATTACAGGTGACTACCTCATGAAGCTGGTTGAGAGAATGCCAAGACTGTGCAAAGCTGTCATCAAGGCAAAGGGTGGCTATTTGAAGAATCTCAAATATAAAATATACTTTGATTTGTTTAGCACATTTTGGTTACTACATGATTCCATATGTGTTATTTCATAGTTGTGTTGTCTTCACTATTATCCTACAATGTAGAAAATAGTAAAAATAAAGAAAAACCCTTGAATGAGCAGGTGTGTCCAAACTTTTGACTGGTAGTGTATATATATATGTATATACTACCAGTCCATATATATATATAGGTTTCTGCCTTTCTAGGGAGTTTTTCCTAGCCACTGTGCTTCTACATCTGCATTGCTTGCTGTTTGGGGTTTTAGGCTGGGTTTCTGTATAGCACTTTGTGACATTTGCTGATGTAAAAAGGGCTTTATAAATACATTTGATTGATTGATTGTGTGTGCATGTGTGTGTGTGCATGGATTTGTGTGTGTGTGTGTGCGTCTGCCTGTTTGTGTCTGGTTTGTACACGCTCGTGTGTGTATGTGCATGCACGTGTGTGCATGTGTGTATGTGTGTGTTACTAAGTCACATGAAGGACATTCAACCAGTGGATATCTCAGGCACCCCAGCACAACTCCTTTGAGGTAGAACAGAGGATGTGTGGAACAGTAAGAAGAGAGAGAGAGAGAGAGAGAGAGAGAGAGAGAGAGAGAGAGAGAGAGAGAGAGAGAGAGAGAGAGAGAGAGAGAGAGAGAGAGAGAGAGAGAGAGAGAGAGAGAGACTGAGAGAGAGGGGGAGATAGTACTCTCTTTCCTTAATTAGAACAATGGGGACAGAGGGTGGAGAGAAGCAGAGAGGCCGTAGTGAATGAGAGAGAGCTGGGAAGATAATAGCAAGAGAGAGAGAAAGGCAGAGGAAAGAATGGCAGAGAAAGGGAAATAGAGAGATGGAGGAGAGAGAAAGAAAGCGAGATATAGAGAGGAGGGGGAAAGCAGTGCTGCTACAGGGTTTGGAACGCAGCATTATTCCAGTGTCTTCTTCCATTAATCTGCTCCCAATATTCCACCGCTGCTGGGGTCTATTTATAGAACGGGAAATGATTAACTGCCCAAATATGAACCAAAAAAGAGACCAGCTGCCTCTTCTCTTTTTATATTTTTCTTTCTCTCTCTCTCCTTCTCTTTCCCTCTCTCTCTCTCTCTCTCTCTCTCTCTCTCTCTCTCTCTCTCTCTCTCTCTCTCTCTCTCTCTCTCTCTCTCTCTCTCTCTCTCTCTCTCTCTCTCTCTCTCTCTCATTCTCACTATCATCTCCCCTCTCTCTTCCTCTCTCTCCTCTCTTTCCCTCTCTCACACACTCTCTCACCGTTCTTCCCCCTCTCTCTCATTCTAGCTATCATCTCCCCCCCATCTCTCTCTCTCTCTCTCTCTCTCTCTCTCTCTCTCTCTCTCTCTCTCTCTCTCTCTCTCTCTCTCTCTCTCTCTCTCATTTCTCCCCTCTTCTCTCTCTCACTCTCATTCTAGCTATCATCTCCCCCCTCTCTCTCTCTCTCTCTCTCTCTCTCTCTCTCTCTCTCTCTCCTCTCTATCATTTCTCCCCGTCTCTCTCCCTCTCTCCTCTCTTTCACTCACTCTCTCTCCCTCTCTTTCCCTCTCTTTCGCTCTCTCTCCCTCTTTCTCTCTCTCTCTCTCTCTCTCTCTCTCTCTCTCTCTCTCTCTCTCTCTCTCTCTCTCTCTCTCTCTCTCTCTCTCTCTCTCTCTCTCTCTCTCTCTCTCTCTCTCTCTCTCTCTCTCTCTCTCCTTCTCTCTCCCTCTCTCCCCTCTCTTTCCCTCTCTCTCACGCTCATTCTCACTATCATCTCCCTCTCTCTATCGCTCCTCTCTTTCCCTTTCTCACACACTCTCTCACCTTTCTTCCTCTCTCTCTCTCATTCTAGCTATCATCCCTCCCCCTCTCTCTCTCTCTATGATTTCTCCCCTCTCTTTCCCTCTCTCTCACTCTCATTCTCACTATCATCTCCCCCCCACTCTCTCTCTCTCTCACTCTCGCTATCATCTCCCCCCTCTCTCCTTCTCTCTCCCTCTCTCCCCCTCTCTTTCCCTCTCTCTCACTCTCATTCTCGCCTATCATTTCCCTCTCTCTCGCGCTCCTCTCTTTCCCTCTCTCACACACTCTCTCACCTTTCTTCCTTTCTCTCTCATTCTAGCTATCATCTCCCCCCCCTCTCCCTCTCGCTCTCTCTCTCTATATAATTTCTCCCCTCTTTCCCTCTCTCTCACTCCCATTCTCACTATCATCTCCCCCCTCTTGCTCCCTCTCTCCTCTCTTTCACTCACTCTCGCCCCCTCTTTCTCTCTCTCTCTCTCTCTCTCTCTCTCTCTCTCTCTCTCTCTCTCTCTCTCTCTCTCTCTCTCTCTCTCTCTCCTCTCTCTCCCTCTCTTTCCTTCTCTCTCTCTCATTCTCACTATCATCTCCCCCTCTCTCTCCCTCTCTCCCCTCTCTTTCCCTCTCTCCTCTCTCTCCCTCTCTTTCCCCCCTCTTTCTCTCGCTCTCATTCACGCTATCATCTCCCCCTCTCTCTCCCTCTCTCTCCTCTCTTTCCCTCTCTCACACTCTCTCTCACTTTTCTTCCCCTTTCTCTCTCTCTCTCTCTCTCTCTCTCTCTCTCTCTCTCTCTCTCTCTCTCTCTCTCTCTCTCTCTCTCTCTCTCTCTCTCTCTCTCTCTCTCTCTCTCTCTCTCCTTCTCTCTCCCTCTCTCCCCTCTCTTTCCCTCTCTCTCACGCTCATTCTCGCTATCATCTCCCTCTCTCTATCACTCCTCTCTTTCCCTTTCTCACACACTCTCTCACCTTTCTTCCTCTCTCTCTCTCATTCTAGCTATCATCCCTCCCCCTCTCTCTCTCTCTATGATTTCTCCTCTCTCTTTCCCTCTCTCTCACTCTCATTCTCACTATCATCTCCCCCCTCTCTCTCTCTCTCACTCTCGCTATCATCTCCCCCCCTCTCTCCTTCTCTCTCCCTCTCTCCCCTCTCTTTCCCTCTCTCTCACTCTCATTCTACTTCTATCATTCCCTCTCTCTGCGCTCCTCTCTTTCCCTCTCTCTCACACTCTCTCACCTTTCTTCCTTTCTCTCTCATTCTAGCTATCATCTCCCCCCCCTCTCCCTCTCGCTCTCTCTCTCTGTATAATTTCTCCCCTCTTTCCCTCTCTCTCACTCCCATTCTCACTATCATCTCCCCCCTCTCGCTCCCTCTCTCCTCTCTTTCACTCACTCTCTCGCCCTCTCTTCCCTCTCTTTCTCTCTCTCTCTCTCTCTCTCTCTCTCTCTCTCTCTCTCTCTCTCTCTCTCTCTCTCCTCTCTCTCCCTCTCTTTCCTTCTCTCTCTCTCATTCTCACTATCATCTCCCCCTCTCTCTCCCTCTCTCCCCTCTCTTTCCCTCTCTCTATCGCTCCTCTCTTTCCCTTTCTCACACACTCTTTCACCTTTCTTCCTCTCTCTCTCTCATTCTAGCTATCATCCCTCCCCCTCTCTCTCTCTCTATGATTTCTCCCCTCTCTTTCCCTCTCTCTCACTCTCATTCTCACTATCATCTCCCCCCCACTCTCTCTCTCTCACTCTCGCTATCATCTCCCCCCTCTCTCCTTCTCTCTCCCTCTCTCCCCCCTCTTTCCCTCTCTCTCACTCCCATTCTCACTATCATCTCCCCCCTTTTGCTCCCTCTCTCCTCTCTTTCACTCACTCTCTCGCCCTCTCTTTCCCTCTCTCTCTCTCTCTCTCTCTCTCTCTCTCTCTCTCTCTCTCTCTCTCTCTCTCTCTCTCTCTCTCTCTCTCTCTCTCTCTCTCTCTCTCTCTCTCTCTCTCTCTCTCTCTCTCTCTCTCTCTCTCTCTCTCTCTCTCCTTCTCTCTCCCTCTCTCCCCTCTCTTTCCCTCTCTCTCACGCTCATTCTCGCTATCATCTCCCTCTCTCTATCACTCCTCTCTTTCCCTTTCTCACACACTCTCTCACCTTTCTTCCTCTCTCTCTCTCATTCTAGCTATCATCCCTCCCCCTCTCTCTCTCTCTATGATTTCTCCTCTCTCTTTCCCTCTCTCTCTCTCTCACTCTCGCTATCATCTCCCCCCCTCTCTCCTTCTCTCTCCTTCTCTCCCCTCTCTTTCCCTCTCTCTCACTCTCATTCTCGCCTATCATTCCCTCTCTCTCGCGCTCCTCTCTTTCCCTCTCTCACACACTCTCTCACCTTTCTTCCTTTCTCTCTCATTCTAGCTATCATCTCCCCCCCCTCTCCCTCTCGCTCTCTCTCTCTTATAATTTCTCCCCTCTTTCCCTCTCTCTCACTCCCATTCTCACTATCATCTCCCCCCTCTCGCTCCCTCTCTCCTCTCTTTCACTCACTCTCTCGCCCTCTCTTTCCCTCTCTTTCCCTCTCTCTCTCTCTCTCTCTCTCTCTCTCTCTCTCTCTCTCTCTCTCTCCCTCTCTTTCCTTCTCTCTCTCTCATTCTCACTATCATCTCCCCCTCTCTCTCCCTCTCTCCCCTCTCTTTCCCTCTCTCTCTCTCTCCCTCTCTCCTCTCTCTCCCTCTCTTTCCCCCCCTCTTTCTCTCTCTCTCATTCACGCTATCATCTCCCCCTCTCTCTCCCTCTCTCTCCTCTCTTTCCCTCTCTCACACTCTCTCTCACTTTTCTTCCCTTTCTCTCTCTCTCTCTCTCTCTCTCTCTCTCTCTCTCTCTCTCTCTCTCTCTCTCTCTCTCTCTCTCTCTCTCTCTCTCTCTCTCTCTCTCTCCTCTCTCTCCCTCTCTTTCCTTCTCTCTCTCTCATTCTAACTATCATCTCCCCCTCTCTCTCCCTCTCTCCCCTCTCTTTCCCTCTCTCTATCGCTCCTCTCTTTCCCTTTCTCACACACTCTCTCACCTTTCTTCCTCTCTCTCTCTCATTCTAGCTATCATCCCTCCCCCTCTCTCTCTCTCTATGATTTCTCCCCTCTCTTTCCCTCTCTCTCACTCTCATTCTCACTATCATCTCCCCCCACTCTCTCTCTCTCTCACTCTCGCTATCATCTCCCCCCTCTCTCCTTCTCTCTCCCTCTCTCCCCCCTCTTTCCCTCTCTCTCACTCCCATTCTCACTATCATCTCCCCCCCTCTTGCTCCCTCTCTCCTCTCTTTCACTCACTCTCTCGCCCTCTCTTTCCCTCTCTCTCTCTCTCTCTCTCTCTCTCTCTCTCTCTCTCTCTCTCTCTCTCTCTCTCTCTCTCTCTCTCTCCTCTCTCTCCCTCTCTTTCCTCTCTCTCTCTCATTCTCACTATCATCTCCCCCTCTCTCTCCCTCTCTCCCCTCTCTTCTCTCTCTCTCTCTCCCTCTCTCCTCTCTCTCCCTCTCTTTCCCCCCCTCTTTCTCTCGCTCTCATTCATGCTATCATCTCCCCCTCTCTCTCCCTCTCTCTCCTCTCTTTCCCTCTCTCACACTCTCTCTCACTTTTCTTCCCCTTTCTCTCTCTCTCTCTCTCTCTCTCTCTCTCTCTCTCTCTCTCTCTCTCTCTCTCTCTCTCTCTCTCTCTCTCTCTCTCTCTCCTTCTCTCTCCCTCTCTCCCCTCTCTTTCCCTCTCTCTCACTCTCATTCTCGCTATCATCTCCCTCTTTCTATCACTCCTCTCTTTCCCTTTCTCACACACTCTCTCACCTTTCTTCCTCTCTCTCTCTCATTCTAGCTATCATCCCTCCCCCTCTCTCTCTCTCTATGATTTCTCCTCTCTCTTTCCCTCTCTCTCACTCTCATTCTCACTATCATCTCCCCCCCTCTCTCTCTCTCTCACTCTCGCTATCATCTCCCCCCCTCTCTCCTTCTCTCTCCCTCTCTCCCCTCTCTTTCCCTCTCTCTCACTCTCATTCTCGCCTATCATTCCCTCTCTCTCGCGCTCCTCTCTTTCCCTCTCTCACACACTCTCTCACCTTTCTTCCTTTCTCTCTCATTCTAGCTATCATCTCCCCCCCTCTCCCTCTCGCTCTCTCTCTATATAATTTCTCCCCTCTTTCCCTCTCTCTCACTCCCATTCTCACTATCATCTCCCCCCTCTCGCTCCCTCTCTCCTCTCTTTCACTCACTCTCTCGCCCTCTCTTTCCCTCTCTTTCCCTCTCTCTCTCTCTCTCTCTCTCTCTCTCTCTCTCTCTCTCTCTCTCTCTCTCTCTCTCTCTCTCTCTCTCTCTCTCTCTCTCTCTCTCCTCTCTCTCCCTCTCTTTCCTTCTCTCTCTCATTCTCACATCATCTCCCCTCTCTCTCCCTCTCTCCCCTCTCTTTCCCTCTCTCTCTCTCTCCCTCTCTCCTCTCTCTCCCTCTCTTTCCCCCCCTCTTTCTCTCTCTCTCATTCTAGCTATCATCCCTCCCCCTCTCTCTCTCTCTATGATTTCTCCCCTCTCTTTCCCTCTCTCTCACTCTCATTCTCACTATCATCTCCCCCCACTCTCTCTCTCTCACTCTCGCTATCATCTCCCCCTCTCTCCTTCTCTCTCCCTCTCTCCCCCTCTTTCCTCTCTCTCACTCCCATTCTCACTATCATCTCCCCCCTCTTGCTCCCTCTCTCCTCTCTTTCACTCACTCTCTCGCCCTCTCTTTCCCTCTCTCTCTCTCTCTCTCTCTCTCTCTCTCTCTCTCTCTCTCTCTCTCTCCTCTCTCTCCCTCTCTTTCCTTCTCTCTCTCTCATTCTCACTATCATCTCCCCTCTCTCTCCCTCTCTCCCCTCTCTTTCCCTCTCTCTCTCCCTCTCTCTCTCTCTCCCTCTCTTTTCCCCCCTTTCTCTCGCTCTCATTCACGCTATCATCTCCCCTCTCTCTCCCTCTCTCTCTCTCTCTCTCTCTTTCCCTCTCTCACTCTCTCTCTCTCTCTCTCTCTCTCTCTCTCTCTCTCTCTCTCTCTCTCTCTCTCTCTCTCTCTCTCTCTCTCTCTCTCTCTCTCTCCTTCTCTCTCCCTCTCTCCCCTCTCTTTCCCTCTCTCTCACGCTCATTCTCGCTATCATCTCCCTCTCTCTATCACTCCTCTCTTTCCCTTTCTCACACTCTCTCACCTTTCTTCCTCTCTCTCTCTCATTCTAGCTATCATCCCTCCCCCTCTCTCTCTCTCTATGATTTCTCCTCTCTCTTTCCCTCTCTCTCACTCTCATTCTCACTATCATCTCCCCCCTCTCTCTCTCTCTCACTCGCTATCATCTCCCCCTCTCTCCTTCTCTCCCCTCTCTCCCTCTCTTTCCCTCTCTCTCACTCTCATTCTGCCTATCATTCCCTCTCTCTCGCTCCTCTCTTTCCCTCTCTCACACTTCTCTCACCTTTCTTCCTTTCTCTCTCATTCTAGCTATCATCTCCCCCTCTCCCTCTCGCTCTCTCTCTCTATAATTTCTCCCCTCTTTCCCTCTCTCTCACTCCCATTCTCACTATCATCTCCCCCTCTCGTCCCCTCTCTCTCTCTCTCTCTCTCTCTCTCTCTCTCTCTCTCTCTCTCTCTCTCTCTCTCTCTCCTCCTCTCTCTCTCTCCTCTCTCTTCTCTCTCCCTCTCTTTCCCTCTCTCTCTCTCATTCTCACTATCATCTCCCCTCTCTCTCCTCTCTCTCTCCTCACTCTCCTCTCTCTCTCTCTCTCCCTCTCTCTCTCCTCTCCCTCTCTTCCTCTTTCTCTCATTCACACTCTCTATCTTTCTCTCCTCTCTCTCTCTCTCTCTCTCTCTCTCTCTCTCTCTCTCTCTCTCTCTCTCTCTCTCTCTCTCTCTCTCTCTCTCTCTCTCTCTCTCTCTCTCTCTCTCTCTCTCTCTCTCTCTCTCTCAGCTGGTGTACAGTACACTCAGGCTTCATTTTGTGGTTCCATTGTCAGTTGAATTATGTTTGACTCGTGGGTGAGGATAAAGCATTACAATCCATATATGTTTTTCTGTTAAGCAGTTCACAAAAGGGTTTATGGAAATAGTAATTATCAGAGAGGGGCTTGCGAGAGTGCACCCGCCGAGTCCTCCCCCATAAGAACATTTCAGCACAATTTAAGCATTTAAAGCTGTCACGCCCTGACTCAGGGGACGCTTATATGTTGAGTCAGGGTGTGTATATTCCTTGTTGTGCTTTTTCTATGTGTGGGATCTAGCATGTATAGATCTATGTTGGCCGGTGTGGTTCCCAATCAGAGGCAGCTGTCGCTCGTTGTCTCTGATTGGGGACAATACTTAGGCAGCCTATTGGCACTGTCTAGTTGTGGGATCTTGTTCCGTGTAAGGTTTGTTGTTCTGTACTACCTTGGACTTCACGGTTCGTTTCCTTTGTTGTTTTGTCGTGGTGTTTATTCAGTTAAAATAAACATGTACGCATATCACGCTGCGCCTTGGTCTGACCCGTCAT